>NC_092693.1:13769068-13879068 GCF_964275005.1 Diadema setosum | reverse complement strand
TAAAAGAGTAACGTTCACAGAAAAGTTTGATATGAAGATGAGATATGAATTTCTGAGATTTTGTCATTTCGTTATATTGTGATATCGGTCGCAACCTTGGAGTCCAGTTTTTTCTTCATGCTGGATAACTCAAACGAACTTATTAAGTGTGTGCAGTTGGCACAGCGTGTCTTAAAAAACAACTATAGTTGCATACATATTTTCAATTTCATCACATTTAGGACGCTAGGTGGTAATGGCACACTTTTTTTTCGTTATAGCAATGATGTTTGTTTGTTGTTTATCACTCGCATTACTTAAATGTGTTTGTATACTTCTATTGTTGTAAATTCTACTTCTAGTGAAACAGCCATCTTTTTTCATAATGTCTCCTATGTCGATAACAACGTCGGCAGGGGGATAATCCGACTATCAAGTCGAATTAAGCGGATTTAGCATTTTTCACTCATTCATCGGGCACAAATGGGGCTTGTTTCTTGTTCGTGGTGCCGTAGTTTTTGGAGGTTTCTCTTGTTCCCATTCATTCGGTCTCCTTCGCCTATTCTCTGGCGACCGACTCCACACGCCTGGCTTACCCACCGCCGGTCGCCAGCAGGGATTTGGCGTGTCTGCCAGTCCCGCACTACCGGAGATGACCCATCCCTGGGCTAATCGGCTAAAGAAGCCCCAAAACATTGTTACCCATCCTAGAGATTAGACCCCCCAAACAAGGGTGTTAAGTAATGCAAATAGAATCCCGAGAACTGCTTCTTGTTAGGACACTTCATTTTCCGCCGTCTGATCGTAGACCGCTATAATAAAGCGTGCCTCCTCCTTGGAGAGCCGTCTTGCGGAAGCTCAGGCCGCAATCCCACTCCGGTGAGAGTTCAAACGGGACGTGATTTTGCACGGTCGGGTCCTTCACTCATAAAAGGAAGAGGGCATGGCAAATCCGCGGATCGCACTTGTAAGCGGAGCAAAGCTCCTACAACACAAAACAATTGTTTTCTTTGAGATTGACGGATTTTTGGTTTGTTTAATGACAGAGCTTACAAGAAGATTTCAGTGATTTTTAGAAAGAGGACGACTTTCCATATTAACCCGGCCAAAATACCCGGACTAAAACTCTCTGGCACCTAAGAGAGTATCCGTGGAAGCGATTATCGACGAATCATCCTCCGAACAGGTCTTGGAGGATGCCATGCAAACATTACAGAAATTTGTACCGTGATTGATACCCCTGAAATAATCGGATTCCAACGAAGTAAAGAATTATTTCTTACAAATTTCAACATGTATTTCGTCAAATCGACTTGATCTGATTACATCCATGTGGTATACAAACACGCATACGTCGGACGCAGCAGCAAATGACTCGCATTCAGTCTGTGCTTGTATTGACAGGATGTCTCTGGCTATTTCCTCTTCTTCTTCTTACAAAAATAATTGTTGTTTATTAATTTTTGTTTCTGCCAGACAAATGGAACCACATTTTGCTGCATTGCTTATGACTTGTCTGAAGTCAAGCAATTATCCCTCATGATTACACGTAGGTTATCATGATTTAATAAGATTCTTATTGGTCAAATTTCACTTAATGTGGGTCTTTGATGTGCTGGAAGAAATAAACATTGATAGACATGAGGGGAAAAGATTTCGGACGGAATATTGTATTACATTCTCGTGAAATGGCAATTTTTCTTTGTTTTTTTTTTTTACATTCAAACTTTATCAAGTTGGAATCAAATTGCGATGCATCCAAAAGTGCATCACATTCCTCTTTTCTAATTTCACATAACTTTTCCTCTAGCCGTTATATCCCACTCCATTATATAAATAAGATTTATTTTTGACGGTCGCTTTGCACCTAAAGAAATTCTCGTTGTATTGTGAAACATATCTTTTTCTCGTGCATAATATTTGAATTCAAATTCAAGATTAAGCTGAATATGAAATATAACTTTATATTACATGGAAAGACGAGTGCTTGAGTCTTGTTTGTGTTTATCTAATAATGTCATTTGTATGTTAATATATGAATCGGCAGTCTTTGAAAATTTGCCAAGTGTTAACCCACACATTTCTTTTTTGCTTTGTATATGTCTTGATTGACGAAATCCAGACATCTAGAAAATAAGATAAAGATCGTGTAAAAACAGACTGTAGCATATTACAAAATTCACACATAAAAAAGAAGAAGTCATCGTAAAAAAAAAAAAAAAAAAGCTTTGGAACTAGAGGTATGTATGTGCAAGGAGCGTTACATGACGAGAAAATCCACACCATCTTCGCAAAAACCTCTATCATTTAGCAATGATGCAACGAAATCAATGAAACAACGAACTTACACCAGTCAAAATCTGAGCTGGGTTTTTTTTTTTTCTTTAACTTAAAATTAACCGACTGCATATTCATACAGATTCCTATCTGCAGTTTAGTAGGCCTAGTAATTCTCGGTATCGCCAATACCTAGGTACCGTGCGCAGAGCAGCGTTTTAGATGCATTATGGGATAGCCCAGGAGACAAGCTTGCCCCGGTTTTGGCTGCATATTATGCACTCCGGTCACGTTCCGTCTTATATCCAGGGGTATTTTGTTGAAGATTTCTTCGCTTTTCATCATGTGACCAGCACATTGAAGCCTTGCAGTAGTGAACCATGACTCTAGCGATCGCAAATCAGTACAATTTTTATATTCTAAACTCTTTTTTTAAGTTGAATTTTAAGCGATGAAAAGCAGACGAAAATGGCATTGAATTGCATGGGAACTAAGACACTCGCAAGATAACCGAGGCATCCCACAGTGCATCAGTGACAGGGCTCTTTTTTTTTTTTTTTTTTTAGCGTGCGCACAAGTTTTCTGCGCATTGGCGATATCGAGAAATCTGTTACTAACGTTTCAAAGGAATCAGATTTCAAAATCAGCTTCGTTAAATTATGTCAGTGTCATGGAATAATTTCCATCCTCGAAAATTAATATGAGACTGCATGATTTAGAACAAAAGTTCGTCCAATTTAAAATTTAAGCTGAAGATATTAAGTAAGGTCAATAATGACGAAGTGAAAAAATATTAAAGTTATATAGATTCTTCTTCCGAAAACTTCTTTACCAGCCTCCTAACATATGCGGCGTCGTACCGGGAGCCCTAAAATTGACAAGCTTGGTCATCGATGTCCGATAACCATAAACCAATGCAATCCCCTGGAGCTTAAAGTACAACCTTGGAAAGAAAGCTTGGCCTGACGATGGAATCGATATCTTTTCCTTCAGCCTATGCTGCGAAGTAACGGTGGTAGGAAATACGTACAAGTATGTGTGTGTGTGTGCATGTGTGTGGAGGAGGGAGAGAGAGAGAGTGAGAGAGAATAAAGTGAAATGTACAAGAGATGGTGTCAAAAGATTGGAGCTTCATTCCTCATGACTCATCCTCGCCCATTGTTCCCATCTCGTTAATTATTAAAAGGTGTCGGCCTATTCGACAGGTGGCGACTTTCTCTACCCTCTTGTCGCGAAATCATGGAGCGGTCGAAGAAACATTAATCGAAGACTGTGCTATCGATCACAAACGATCGATTTCGTCCAAGGAAAGAACACCACGACTGGGATTTATACGCTATACTGTATGTCCGTCAGAAAATCATTCCTCAGCTCACTACCTTCCCATCATGCACCATTAAGCAAAGAATGTCTCTTCTTGGTTGCTTCATGAGAAAGTACTCTTTTATTTCTTTCTTTTTTAACTTTGTATTCTTTTTGTTGCAAATTTATGAAAAGCTTATCTTCTGGCCTTCTTATTTGTTTTCGTTAATAATGCCCGTTGGGCAACATTAAGTTAACGTTTGAATAAGGAGAAGCATAGGTTTGAGAGTGAACTGTTCATACTGTTGATTAAGTTGCCCATTTGAGTATCGGATTCTTTCAAGTGATTTGACGTAACAGGTGTTACTATCGACACTTCATAACAGGTGTTACTGTATATATCGACACTTCAGGGTATCAGAATTGCAACCAAATAATGGCGTACCGTTATGGCCCGGATGTGTGTATGTGTGTGTTTTATTATTATTATTATTATTATTATTCAACGAGAGCTTTTAAGTAATTTGAAATTAGCAAAATGTTTGTGTTTTTTTTTTAAATTCTGGAGGAACAGATGCCGCCACTTAATGTCGTTTAATCATTCATGTAAAGGAGTGGAAGCTTTAGGCCCCAGTTGAGTGAAAACCTAAACCAGTTCGCTAAAAGTATACTTTCCTAAATAATATCAATTGATATCGAACAAAGTGAACATCAGCAGTTTCACTGAAATGATAAAGGTGTAAGAATCGTACTGAACTTTAAAATGCCACCCCCCCCCCCGAAATGTCACGTGAGGGATACCATATAAACAAGTGTCACATTCAAATGATTACAGATGTTTAGGCTTACTAGATCTTGGTTTTGTTTTATACGAAAAGGAAAAGAAGTTACAATTAGTTTTGCAAAAATTAATATGTAAATGAGGGGATTTATACTTGATGACACGAGAAATAGATAAATAGCACATTAACATAATTTTACTTTGATAACATCACTCGTTGGTTTAAAAAATCCTCATGTTCTATACACGTGCATTATACTTTAACCAAAGGTTAAGTATTGCGTGTTTGTGTGACTAAAATCTGCGTATTTAAGTAGATTTTAATATAGCGTGGATTTTTGCCTTAAAGTTACAAGAATGTTTGGTTTATTTGTCCATACAAAAAGTTATCTAGAATTGCTTGAAAGCTTTTGAGGCAACTTCATTTCTTTATCAGAGTGTGAAAACATATTGTGTTTGAAGACATATCAGAACTGGGAATAAGTAATTACACATAAATATAAAAGGGCGAATCTGATAAAACTTAAAAAAAAAGCGTGTGTGTGTGTGTGTGTGTGTAATGCACTCTTTTTGATCAAATTGAATAATATGTTTCAAGATTTAATGTATACATTGTAGCAGATCGCATGCATCTGTAAGAATTCTTTCTTTGCATGCTTGATGTGATCAAGCATTATTTTTGTTGTTGCTGTTTTCTGTGTTGTTATCGTCCATACCTCCGTAGTTTTCTTTTGTAATGATTGCATTGGTTTGACTTGTTCTGTTTTGTCAACTTAACTGACATTTTCTTTTCTTAAATCTGTCAAAGGTATGTATGTTACAGTACAATGGGTCAGCTACTCACAAGGGCTTTTCTTTTCTTGCTGCTTCCCCCACCAATGGCATTGTCTTTGTATGTAGTCATACCGCCACATTATTTCTACTTGTATGTCGTTTATGTCCTATGAATTTTTCTCTTTTTGTATCTCATTTTGTACATTCATGTTTTATTGTATGCTCTGTATATTTCTAATGCTTGGTGCAAACTAAACTGAAACTAAACTGAAGCAACATTAATGAGTGGTCATGCGGCTGTTATACTTTCTTTAAAGTGTGTCTTTTTGAATATGAGTTCTGTTTTATTGATCGAAATACAAATGATACCAAAAAAAATGCACGGTATTTTGTCCTAGTCTTGTGTCTATTTGGTTTTCGCGTGGCTTAATCAAATTCACTGTTATCATGGTCATTGAATACATAAATGATGTAGACACGAAGATTAACATAGTATATATATATATATATATATATATATATATATATATACATATACATATATATATATATATATCTATATATATATCTATATATATATATATATATATATATATATATATATATATATCATAATACATCATGAAGAAACTGTTTCGGTACCTTAATTCTATATTATACATAGCTAAAAACCAACAGCCCTCTCCCCAGAACCCAGAATAACCGGGAAGCGAAGCGATCACATCGACAAGCGGATTAAATCCACCCTTTGAAGGGCTTCCCCCTTCAGTGAAAATATTTAGGGTGCTTCTCTCTTTTCTTTTCTTTTCTTTTTATACCTTGGATGAAAAAGAGACCACCTCTTAGCTTTTGTAGCAGCGTTGTACTTGTCCATTCTCGGCCGGAGGGCTTTAGCCCCAGCCCGCTTTGAAGCCATAGAGCTCGTTTTAAATAAAAAAGCAGCGCGTTACATGTTGGCACAACAGGGAAGTACACGAATAGTCGATGCGCGCCGAACAGTTAGCCCAAAGCCCCACGGTTTTTGTTCTTCTCTCGTCCACCGAAGAAGTCCTGCATTCTTTTCAGGTCTCCGGATTAATCCGCTCTAATCTAGCAATGAATATCGATTATCGATATTGAATTTTTAGACGAATTCCTTCAGCCAGCGCCCCCTTTTGAGTCCTTCTTGCTTTACTCATCACCTCGTAAAATAACGCCGTCACATCTCGATCCTCTTCACTTAGCTCCTTTCGCAATTCCTCGCGAAATAATGAGTCTCTACACATGTAGTATCGATTCAGAAATCCATTGGAATTTTCTCAACTCGCCATTCCCGCGATACTGGCATTATTGTGTGCCCGCCTTGTAAAATCGACGTTTTCCTTAGGAAACGCCGAGGATTACAGATGTACATTGATTTGGGGGATTTCTGACGTTTTTTGTCCCGAATTCCACTAAAACCGGTCGATAGCTTGATCGACATTACCCACTTTCTTACCCAATTACAGCAAGCCTGTAACTGATCGCGAGGCGACGAAATTATTTCCAAGGCAGACATGACAAAATATTTTCTTAATATCTGTACATTTTCACTTCATAATTTGTGAGGAATCTATAATGATAAAAGCTCTAATGATTGTGTCCAGCAAATTCATAATCACATACTACCTTCAGAGCGATCCGTTTAACCATTACGTTACATAAAGCGGAGTAATGAAATGAAAAAGATAAAAATGAAGTAACAAGCTGCACCAGGAGTAAACATTTACTCTCCAAGAGCCCAAAGTGTACTTAAGTAGCCATCTCTGGACAAGCTATAAGAATACAACACGTACAGGCAACAAATGGTCCCAATTCCCGAGGATTGATTAGCAACTTGCAATTAGCAAATTGCAGTAATAGGATGTGGATATTTTCATGCTAAATTTACATCGCATTCCTCACTGGAAAATGTTAAGCATTTTTTGAGCTTCTGCCTTCCTTGTACAATCTTATGTATGTGACATACAACATGAAAAAGATGGAAAAGAAATGTTTTACAAACTTGAACTTGAACTTGAAGCATCGAGCTTTCAAATTGAGGCATTAAATATCAGAGCATTCTAGAAGTATCAAATATAATTTCAAAATACTGTTATGACACTTGTTGAATTATGTGGGATATTCAAAGCTTCTTCCCATTTAAGTGGGACAAAATGCCTGTTTAGCACGTACATACCACTGGGTGGATGAACTAAGAATTATATAAGTATTTATATTCTCTTTTTTTCAGTCCCAAGGGTATTTCTAAAAGAGAATAAAGGTACAAGAGACCACATAGCGTAAAAGACATTTGAAAACTCATACAAAAAAGTGAAATGTGGAATGACTTGAGACCACAAGGAAACCTGCAGGCTTCATCGTCATTATCACTTATTAAATTAAATCAAATCAAATGTAATTCAATTTAATTATACTTTATTTCCATCAAACAAGTGAAAATTAATGCTTAATACAAAATATACATTAACTTTGTCAGTTCATATTGTTAAATAATTTGAAGGAAGTATACACCAGTGTCAAGTATAATACCAAATATAAGTACGGATGATTAAATAGCGAGAAAGCAATGCACATGTTGCAATTGTAAGAAAATAAATTAATACAAATACATGTATACTTACTTAGCTATGGAAAGATTATTACACGCCGGCAAAAGTAGCTCGGGAAAAAAATCTTCAATTATAGAAGAATAATACATGTAATATAGAACGCAAAGGCACTAACATTACATTAGGACTTGGCGAAATAAAGCCCCCAAATTATGGTCGACATAAGTTACAGTGTTTTAAAACCGACAAATCTATGACAATACATGGGGTTGGAAGATCGAGCAATGCGAACTTACATTGGAACTTTAACTTCAAGTATATTGAGAAAACTTCGAATGCCTTCGCTTAGCATTACAGACGTATTAAAGGGGAATACTCAAAACTGTATACACCAGATGGGTCATGACCGCCGTATCTGCAGGTCGTTGGCACCGATCTCGAAACCATACATTGCCCGGTAATATTACCATCTAACACTGATTTTGACCACTCTCACCCACTTTCTTCCTCTCTCTTTTTCTCCCTCCATCTCCCCACCCCCTCTCTCTTTCTATCCTTACACCCCACCCCCCTCTTTCTATGTAACTTTCAGATCCCCATCGTCATCACCGAAAAGTGGTATGTTGAAAATATGATAGACTTTAACTCAACACCAATCATATGGCAGCATCGCCCCGGGGAGCTCCCTGGCATTCTTGACAAGAAATATTGTTGTCTCAAACAACGAGGAGTTGTACACCGTGGTCTCTGCTTGTGGAGTGCTGGGGGGCAAACTTGCCCCGTTTTCTCTTGGTCGAGAGAAGGGCGTGGTATGTCTCGCTACATTTTTCTCTTGTTGGCCTGTCGATCTTATACCCATGCTGGGTTTGTCTAAGGACTAGTATAAAAGTGTGGTCAAATCATCATTATCACGGTGCTTTGAAATTGCTTTCTCTGCATACCCCCCCCCCCGCCTCTCTGTCTGTCTGTCTGTCTGTCCCTCAGATCTCCCCCCTCTCTCACACACATACACATACACATACACACTCGCCTTCACTCTCAGAAAGATTATAGCAATTTCTGTAGTGCCTGTTTGAAATAATATTTTACGTAAATTTTGAGGTTAAGGCCCTTTGCTCACGAAAAAGGGGGCCATGGGTTCGAATCTCCGCACGGGGCTTACATCCTTGGACAATGACGATTCACTCATTGAGCTGCGTTCCTCTTGACCATGGAGAATAGATGGGGACTGTGGGCACTGGTGGGATAATGATGAAGACAAGGCCGTCTGGTAGAATAATGCTTTCACTGAAGAGTCCGGTCTAGGTTAAAAGCAAGTAAATAATGCGACGTTGTCATTCCTTCTGAGTAAACACCAGGGCCCTGTTGCATAAAGCCTTAACCAGAGTTTTTTTTTTTTTTTTTTTTTTTTTTCATGGTTAAATCAAGAAACTCTGGTTAGGAATTTTTAACCAGACTTTTTCTATTGCATAAAGCTTAACCATAGGCCCCTAGTTTTTTTCTCAGGTTAATGTTCAAGAAACTCAGGTTATTTAACCTTAGCTGTCTGACCAAAGGTTAAATCTAAATTTCTCTGGTTAGCCCCACTTAGACTCGGAGCTACCAAGGCTGCCACTCTGGAAACAATTTAGCTGGGAAGATTTCGGTGCAGGATCTGAGTCGGAAACGCAGTACAACTGCTAGTAGACTCTACTAGATCTAGGCCTAACAGTTAGATCTAGTTCTCTAATTATAAATTAGTTCTATCTAGAACTAGAATCTATAGTATCACCTTTATCAATGTAGGCCTACTAATCGATCTAACGTTAGATCCAGCTAGGTTCTTACTTCCTAACGTTAGACTAGTTAGAATCTACTCATTAGACACTTAGTTTTAGACGTATACTAAATACTAGAACTAATAGATCTAACGTTAGACTCTAGAACAATCTAGTTCTAAATTCTAGAAGGCCTGACTTTAGAGCCCTAGATACGTGAATGAAGGTAGCACCAAAGAGGTAGATTCAATAGTATTAACGTTATTAGAGGTAGACCTAGGCCTACTGCAAGTAGCTGTAACATAGACTAGATTAGACCGTTGGGTACAAACTGCGACCATCCCGAACGAAGCTAACGTTACAATATCTGTGTGAAGGAGCGCCCGGGGTTAGATGTAGCCGTAACAGTTGAGATAGATCTACATACAGGTACTTACTGTGCCTGTAGATCATGTGTAGGGTGTTTGCACTTTCGTATCAATGTCGATAGCTCAGCTTCGATAATGTCGTATTGCACCAGAATCACAGATAAATCCCTATAACTCATACCTTATTTCCGAAAACAGATTGGCTATCGGGAAGCTTGTAGCAGGCTCGCTAGCGGACATACCGCTACTCGTACTGTTACATGTTTGTGTGGCAGCGACAGCATTAAAGACCTAATAAAATGCTTGCAAAATTTTTTAATATGCAAAAGAAATGTAAAATATATGTCATGATTATCAATGTAAATATGTTGTCAGTGTCGTTCCGGTTTTCATCGCTTCTAGAAACTCCCCCAAATATCACATTTTTGGAGGACCCCGTTGCAGCTTTTGCGAAAAAGATAGTCACGTGACCAACACCCCTGAACCGATTGATGACGTATAAGCACGGAGTTGTGCTCAGTTAGCAGACGCCGCTCAGCACAAGCACTCAGATTACTAGCTTGGTACACGCGCGTACACGATAGCTAGCCCGGCCAGGCCCGGGCCCCGCGGGATGTGCGCTCCCGGTCGACACACTGACTGTCGACATGTACGCATTACCACGTACATTATCACTAGGCCTAAGTTAGCTTGCACAGATACCTGGTACCTCGAGCATAATGTCTTCCCCTACGTGGGTAAACTTCGACATTGATGATGATGATGAAGACTGCAGCTCTGACGATAGCGGAGAGGAAGAGGAGGCACATGAAGTTGAAGGGGAAGATGGGGAGGGAGAGGCAGCCGATGAACCAGAACGTTATCGTGGGGCTGCACCTTACCGATATGAACCAGCTGCATCTCCCCCGCTGCCAGTGCAAGAGCGCATGAACATGGCACCAAGCCCGAGAATAGACCTCACGGAAACGATCGCCTGGGAAATACAGAGTGGTATGTCTGGTATGCCCCCATATAGTTTAACGTTAGAAAGGATACACTGTATTCTACATGACTGACATCGTAAGTTGTAACTGTCTAGTAAGTAGATAAGAAGAACAGGCCCAGCTCGCTCACAAAGTGAGCGGCTACTCCGGCCGCAGCAAGCAAGCGGGAGCGTCCCGGCCGTGGCCTGGCCCGTCGGCCGGCGCTTCAAGTTAAACTACCAGTAGGCCTAGTAGTCTAGTAGTAGATCTAGTAGCAGTCTACTAGTAGTTATAATAGTCTACTAGTAGTAGTAGTCTACTAGTACTACTACTAGTAGTGTACTACATGTATTACCACTACGGCACTAGGTCTAGTAGACTAGTAAGTAGTAATAGCAGAATCTTTGGTAGTAGTACAGAGGCTACACTCTAACGATTAACGGTTAGGGGGATATGTTGTTACAGGGTGGGTTGTGGCTCAAAAAAAAAAAAAAAGAAAGAAAAAAAAAGCCTAACACGTTAACCAGTTTCCCATATAGTCAGTTTCTGCAATATGATCAGTAATTTAGATGCGTCATTTTCTAAGAAAAACGATACCAAGAATGATCGTCAATTTTGGTCGAGTAGTTTTCGTTTTATGCTAAAAATCATACTGTGGAAGGAAGCCCAAACGCCGTGACCGATGAATGCCACGGCGGGGCTGGATTCACGAGTAGGTGTAGGCCTATAAAGCAGGCGAGTCGCCATAGTATTAGTACAGACACGCAGTGGTGGTGGGGCTATCGTGAAATGGGCCCCACCGCAGTCACGCGTGCACCGTACCCGTGCGTTTATAGCAAGCAAGGGTAGGTCCTCCTAGGGTTTAGGGTTAGGTAGGGTTGTATTTATGGTTAAATTGGCCGTTAAATTAGTCGAGCCGAGGGCCATATTGTATGAAGTCATTTTCGCCGCATTCACGAGTATTCACTGTGGAAGGCAGCCCCACCGCCATGCTTACCTACCGAGATGAACGCCACACGGTGGGGCTGAAACAGGCGAGTCGCCGTAGTACAGTGGACTCCCGTTATAACGAAGTCCTCGGGACCGGCAGTTTTCTTTCGTTATAACGAAATTTCGTTATATCCGAATGAATAAACAATAAAAATACATAGAATTGATAATGTTGCGGCCCTAAATTTTATTTCGTTGTAACCGGAATTTCGTTATAACCGTGTTCGTTATACCGGGAGTGCACTGTATTACTATTAGTACAGACACGCAGTGGTGGGGCCTATTTCACGAGTTTGCCGAAAATAATGGATATCCAAGCGTACCACAGTTGTAATCTGTATTATTGGCAGTATTAAATCCGATACAGTTCATTAAATATTTTTTATTCTTTTGTCTAAAGGCTTAGCCAATGACAATAGTGCAGCGCAGCACCTGCTATGCGCTCGCTAGCTCGCTCCCCCGCCCCAGCGCTAGCCAGTGCAGCCGCCGGCCGCGCGCCGGCTGTCGCTGCACTGCGCTATGGCATAGCCTTGCCAGCTCGCTGGCTACGGCTAGACTGGTCGTGAACGACTCCGTTCTTAGACGTCATCACAATTTAGAAGTGATAGTGCGCCGCATGCGGTGAAAGTATAGCAAGTTTTCCAAAACCGAGGAAATTGCATCCATTATGTTAACAAATATAGAACAAAATTCAGAACAGTAAAAAACCCCGCACAACCATAGAATTACTTAGAATTTAACATTTAATATTATTACATCATTGAGAAAAAAATGCCTAAACCATTTTATTAGGTCTTTAAATCTTGTGATGCAGCGCGATACTGTCATGTACATTGTACATTTAGACAGCGCGTAGCGGTGATCGCTAGCTGCGCGCGGAGCGTAAAACCAATTGATAAACTGAGAAAATTACTAGCACTTCCGCATTTTATCCTCGTCCAAGTTTATTTGAATAAAAGAAAGCCGATATACCGTAACCTTAGTTGTTGTTTTTTCTTAAAGGGCATTTTACCGGTTTTTAATTTTTTTATATGTTGTTCTTTTAATTCTAAAAGACCCAGCGGTGCAAACAGAATCAAAATTTCATAACGATTAAGTCCGTAATTTAATGTTAAAAATGGAACTTTTTAGGTGAGAATTATGCTAATGAGCTGACGAGCCCGGATGTTATGATGTCACAGGTGCTCTCACTATTACTGATTACAAGTGCTCGCATACGAGTGCGTTAATTCGTATCGAGTAGCAGACGACGCTTAGGCCTAATTTAGCTATATAGCAGGCGGCGCTTGTGTACTGTTCTATCCATGTAGATATCTCAAATTTCACTAAACCAAATCGCACCAAAATTACAGGATATACTTCATAGCATATTTCAAAGTATTCTCTTATATTTGAACGAAATTAGTAATCGAGAAGTATCAATATTGACGTCGACTTTCAAGTCGTCACTCAAAAAAAAAAAAAAAAAAACTCCCTCTTCGCGAGAGATCTTGGCGAACGCAAGATGCACATTCTAGAACTGAAGTTAGCCGACTAGTACTGTGCGAACGGGCAATTTACGCGAGAACTAAACTCAAAAGTGTAATGATTTTTGCGACTTGTGTGATATAGGAACTACATTTTTCATTCATCTTATCACAAATAATTTGTAAATTTATTTATTGCCCCCGATTACTTGAAAGATTTGTCTCATGATATTAAATGGCTAACTTCAGTCTGTGCGTGCGCAGCAGGTAGGTAGGGCCTGGCCGCAATCACTCGTGTTAGTTGTAGAGCAGATTATTTTTAGCGACGCCGACAGGAAAGTCGACATCTACACTTACGCTTCCCGACATGTGATTTGTTTCCAATTCACGTGAGCTGTTGTATATGAATCATAAAGTATTTCCTGTGAGTTTGGTGCCATTTGGCAAGGTGAATTTTGAGATATCTACATGGATACGGAAGTACGCTAGCACTATACCTACACCAGCGCTGGGATCGCGAAGCGGTGACACTGTGTTAGAATCTACGTGGTCAGGCCACTCTTCCGAGATATGGGTCCTAGTAGCCGGCCTACTGAAACAAACTGTTAGATCTAACATTAGTCCTTGGTGTTAATAACACCACTATGAAATTTATCTCGACTACAAAACATCGGAAATCCATAAAGCAGATACCTTACCTGAAAAATCCATCACAGGAACAACAGTGCCTGCAGGACAAGGGTCCAGATCTAGATCTGGAGTCTGGACTTTCGTCTGGACTTTCTTCAAGTTCTGGCAGCAGGGGTATGTAACATTACGCTGTGCCTTATTAGCGCTGTGCACATTATAGGGTCTACAGCTGCAATGTCGACGGTGAGTGAGTGTAGGGCCTACTCATCAAAACTTGGACTGCCACGTAGAACCTACTCCTTGACTGCTCAGTAGTCCTAGTCCTAGTTCTAGTATTTCAGAGTCTCTGTGTACTGGGTACCGTTTTCAACTTACTAAGCGAAAATCGTGCGTGCCGTTGAAGAGAGTCTATCTACATTTGGATTTAGATTCACTCGGCCCTCATCTACGTTAGATAGTTTGAACTGGCGAACCATCGCTCGATCGTGATCATCAATGCGTAACGTTACTTACACACAGTCTTCTATGGGCAGCACGTTCGGATAACGATGGCAATTTCATTTTGCATATCTGGAATTTCCCCACAAGTTTTATCTAAATAAAAAACTGTTGAAGATATTGCTTTTAAAGATTAATAGATATTGTTTAACATGTTTATTATAGGTCCATATTGCAATTATACTAAATAACAGCTTTTGCAGTACTTCGTGTGAGATTTCATCAGTAAATTGGCATTATGTAGTTCGTCTTGCTAATGTCGGAGTTGTGCGCCAAGAGCACCTGTGACGTAGGCCAAATTGTGTGGATCGTACCATGGCTTGCTCGTTTTCATTTTTTTCAAAAAATCATTACAGGCTTATCCTGGGTTTTACAATCCTCTCTTTCCAGTAGTAGACATCAAAAAATGTAGATTAGAATTATCAGACAATTAGAAAATGTCAGTACAGTTTTCTTTTAACCAGAGAAATTGACTAACCATGAAACTCAGGTAGGCACCCGCCTCTAACCCGAGTTTTTCTCAGGTTATTTATGCAACAGGGCCCAGGGGACCGTTTCATGAAACTTTTTGTCAGTGATTTACACTGACAACTGTTAAAAGCTACTGAAATTCTTGCATCTGATTGGCTGATAGCAAATTTGTCGGTGAAAACCTCTGACGAACTCGTTGATGAAACGCCCCCCTGGAGTTCCAAACTCTACCGATGATCAGCAGATAGTTACTGCCACGCTAAGGTGAAAACAGAAGACACGGAGAAATTTCAATGGTAGTTATGGTTGATCATTGTTTAATAGAAAGTCGTAGGTACATTCAGAACTTGAACTGCAGCCATTTCAAATAGATCGTCACTTTAAAAAAATCACAAATTTCAACCATTAAGATATTATAATATGTAGATATAATAATATATGTATAGGCCCTACAATAATAGATGTGTGTGTGTGTATGTGTGTGTGTGTGTATGTGTATGATTTTGTACCTTATACATAATCATTCCATCTCGATCGTGTGCTGTTTTTAAACGTTTGTTGTTTTTGATGGCGCATCAATTCGCTAATAATTTATACTCAGTACATTTGCACGTAGAATGATGCCAATCGGAACAAGATCTTATTTCTTTCGTCTCTGAACAAAATACCACAGACAAAAAAAAAAAAAACCCAACAAAACAAAACACACTGATACAATTCATTTTCAAAATCCATACATCAAAATCACAACAAACTTTAAAAAACAACAACAACTGCAAGCAAATTGTGTGACTGTTACTCTTTTTCTTCTAACCCCTCCCCTCCTCCACCAATGTAGGGGTTTCTAAAGTGACCCCCGGTTTCCCTCCCCGTGGCATCTGCAAGGCGTAGGAGACAGTAAATCCGAAGTTTGTTTGGTTTCTCTTGCCGTTGGGACCTGACAGCCGAAGAAAAGGCAGCGAAAATATGCGCTAAAAATGAAAATGGGAAAAAAAAATGATTCCAGCGAAAATAGAATTCAGGCGACAGCCGCCACGCTGAAAGTGAGAGTATGCTCCTTGGCGCAGGAATTAGAAAAAGAATGAGAGAGATGGAGAGAGAGAGAGAGGGGGGGGGGGGTGGAGAAGAGCGGAAGAGTAAGGGGAGGAAGGAGATAGACAGAAGGTGAGAGATGCAGTGAGGGGTTAATGTTGGAGGCTTCCAAATGGCCGAAATTTACAGATGAATTTCGAGGTGAAAGTTACGGTGAATGCCTATCATAAGTGTGTTTTCTAGTACTACTTTTCCCTCTTTCTTTCGAGCAACTCATTGCTAACTGTGTATGCAATACAAACTTAAAATACAAAATTACATTATCTCTAAGGCAATAAGTTAAGAAAATACTAGTATATCATGGCAATACTAAATTGATAAAAGGAAAATAGAGTTTAGACATCTTTATGTGTTAATTCCAACCATTTGTTAGATCCTGTCTGAATTTAGCCGACAATGTGTTTCAGTGGGGGACGAAACTTGAAAACTCGTGTCTCTGTTTTTTTTTTCTTTTACTTTCTGATTGCTGAAAATGTATTTGCAGTTGATACTGATTTAAAGAGAAAAGAAGTAGAAGCATGCAACAGGTGGAAAGGAAAAACTAAAATAAGGGGGTTGGGGTGTGGGGAATCCTACTTGTTAAGAATTTCTTTTCTGTGCTTCAACTTGTTTTTCTGTTGATGTTCTTTACCAGAGGGCCCACATTCTACAAGCTTTGTCTTTTATTAGGTCCCTTCATTTTTTGCACTTTGCGTATTGTTCACGTCATTTCGGTCATTTTAGTTTTTATGACAATGTAAAATTACTATAAGTACGATAATTACTCTTTGAACTTGTATCAACTCGAATGTACTATTGGAAATAAAATCTCATTTGAATTTGAATAAGGTTCCATAATTATTGTTTGCTCTTTTCATTTTACAGTGTTTTGCTTCATACCTTATTCTCTGTTACCAAAGAAAGTGAAAAGTATGTGCTCTTGTCGAAAAGATAATGAAATTAATTTGAATTTAATCAAATATTGAATTTTCTCTTTTCATAATGATATTTCATATTTCAAAGATATCTATTTCATATAACAAAAAGAAAAATCCTTTTGAGGAATTCAAAGTTCAAAAGCGTTTCTTTTGCTCCGTATATATTTCCCCGGACATGACAATTTTGTCAGACTGCAGGAAGAATTGAACTAAATTTGATCTCAATAATTTAGCAAACAATTTGGCAAAACATCGTAGTGCATAATATTGATATTGATATTGTGTGATATACAGTAAAATGAAATGATTCATAGCTTATGTTGAGGAGTTAAAATGGAATGAGATAGTATAAGAACACTTAAGAGTGTTACGAATATTATTATGTTCGTGTGGCTGCTTTTGTTTTGTTACATACATTGAAGCAAAAGAAAATATTCCAGAATTGAACATGCGCCATATTTGCCATTGATGTAAAATATGCTCAGTGTGCAGTATGGAATAAAGTAGGTTGAGTCTGAGACACAAATTTGACCATGCAGTTAATGCAGACATATTGAAAGAAAAAAAAAACCCAGATATATATATATATATATATATATATATATATATATATATAGAGAGAGAGAGAGAGAGAGAGAGAGAGAATATAAAAAGAAACATAGAGTAAGACAAACAGAGAAGTACATAGATACCTAGCGAGCGAGAGAAAGAGAGAGAGAGAGAGAGATGGGAAGAGAAGATTATAAACTCAACGAGAGGTGGGAGGTCAGACAAGTTCAACTGAGGTCGTTCCCAACCTCTTTATGACGTCGTTCTTTTCAGCTGTCTCTCACACACCCGTAAAAAAAGTGTCGCGTTGTTTAACAGCAAACACACACAGACTTATACACACACGCATCAAAACTGATAAAAGCATGATAATGAACTTGTAAACGAGTGCGAATCGTTCACCCTACATTTTGGGTCTATCAAAAAGCCGTCTACCGTTAAATAGTCCATTCATTTGTGCCATCTTTGTAACACCCGGCACAAAAAAAGAGACTTTTTTTGATAATCCTCAGACAACAAAAAAAGTCTTTATCTTCCAAAAAAATCCCTCCAATATTTGACATTGATGAATGTCTCAATTACGGTTCCAAATGGCATAGAATATGAATTGAATAAGCCACTGCAATAATACACTAATCGTGCCTGAGCAAATCTGTCGTATTTGTTCTGTCCAGCCTTTTTCTTCTCAGTTTGAAAGGAAGAAAAAAGACCGCATATGTTTTTCTTCAGGTCTATCATGCCTCTCTATTGTCAATTGAAAAAAAAAAAAAAAACGAGGGAGAGAGAGAGCGTCAGAAATTGAAACATCGTTCATTTTTTACCCAAAGTTTAAAGCTAAAATTCAGATTAGTTCTGATATTTCTAAAAATGTACTGCATGTATGATGGCTGACACATACAAACACAAGCATACGTACCTTTGAATACGTATATAAATGATCACACGGAATTGCCATTCATTACCATTTCTATTTTTCATTCTGTCTATTTTTCTTCTTGTTTCATCTTGTTTTCATATTCATATACTTGCTGTCATACATATAAGCGTTAGTAAAAGTTTACAAAAGTTTACAACCTTAAGGTCATTGGTCTCGAGCTTGACACCTATGTTCCTCCAAGTCGGTGACCTCAGCCAAGAGTTGACCACTTTGCTCCCATTTTTTTTTTCTCACTTTTCACAGGGGTATCAGTTTGTTCTTCTCGGGGCGCACATTTTGCCCCCCCCCCCGCCCCCTCCTCGACCCCATTTCTTCTGTAACTCGGCGCTCCGAGTCCTGTCCTTATTCCCTTGCCAAGATGTCTTGACTGCTGCCACCCCGAAAAGAAAACACGCACTTCAATCACAGCGTCACATTCAGATGGCTCAGAATGTTTGCCCCTTAGCAGGCGAGATTTATTCTGTTTTGTTCTGTTCTGTTCTGCTGTGTTTTGTTCTATTCAACTGTTGGTCGAAGGGGTCACACCGAGACCGAGGAGGTAGCGAGAGGACAAGAGGATCCTTCCAAAGGGCACAAGGGGTAAGAGAGGTGAGCTTGTCCCTGGAGGGAATATCCGGAAAGGAAAAATGAGCAGGATGGTATAAACATTAACCGTTTGTCTTTGTGCCACCGACACGTTAATAATTAGGTGATCCGAGTATCCTCTCGGATCACCTTCTGTATCTGTACGGATTCTTTCTTCTTTATTTCTTTATTTCTCCCCAAAAGTTGTGCAGAGGTTAGCTCAGAAAGTCCGCTGCCTATCAATTTCAAAATTATACCATGTATGCATCATGTCCCAAAGACGACAAATCTAATGTATCATTGTGATCAATCGACCGTGACGTCACTATGACGTCATTATATGAAAACACATTCTCAATCATATCTCATTAATGGAATAGAATTTTTCAATGAAATTTACGTCACATATATTTCAAGTTTTGCGCATTTTACTCATTTCTCAAAATTCATATATTCTCTTAAAACGTGCGCGTACGCGCGCGTTGAAATATTTGTATGCTCCAATCGAGCTCAAATTTTTTTTGCACACGTTTCAGACCATTTGGAGCATTTTTTGAAAAATTGAAAAAATCGGACGGACGCGTACGCGCGCCGCATATACGCACGCACAGCTCATTTGCAATTGAAATTTCAAGTTTTTTCACTATGATCGGATGTCTGAAATGTCAAGAAATATTTATGCCAAGTTTCAAGTCAATCCGACTCAATATGACGTCATACGGGCCCGTCAAACTTGAAATTCCGCGCGCGCGTCAATGGCGATATACAGTGCAACTATGCCAAAAAACCGCCAATTTTAAATCCGATTTTACTCGTCAGGATGGACGGTGACCCCCCATTTTCTTTACATATTTTGAAAGCTGATGAGTTGTACATGTCATTTCATGGGGTGGCAATGCTGGCAAAATGATTAAAAGATATGCAATTTCTTAATAAAGTAAAAAAAGTAAATTTTCAAAATGACGTCATCAAATTTCAAGTTTATTCGGGCATATCTCACTAATCCTTTGTCAATTTCCATCCAGATTTCAGTATGTTGTAGCTTATTAAATGCTCTTTCATTAATGTAATAACAATATTTTGATTAGATGACGGCATCACCTCGTAAAAATGGATTGAAAGTAATCTTGTCAAATTTGACCAGTTTACGTGTTATCTCTATGGGAGTGCAATTTTTCTGGAAATGAAAATTGACATGACTATCTTTATCGAGCACTAGCTCACTTATGCTTCGGTGAATTTCTCTAAGATTTTGATATGTTGTAGCTGAGACTTTGTGCTATCTTAAGTGTGCCCTTTGCTTTTTCATACGATGTCTGCATCACGTCAAAAAACTTGGTTGAAATTAAAGCTTATTTTCGATGTATTGAAATATTTCTTTCTTTCTGCAACTTTCCGTGCAATAACTCAAGAAAAATATATCCTATCACCCCCGTATTTTGCACATGTTTAGTTCATGTCACGTACATTATTTGATAAAATAACAACTACTTGATCAGACGCCATCTTGGGTATGTAAATTAGGGTCAAAGGTCATAAATGTTTTATAATGTATCTTGGTGAATGCATGTCCTATCTTTCCCATATTTTGCTCACGGAAAGATCATGTTACAAGAATCATTTCACAAAATAACCACTCTTTGCTCAGATGCCATCTTGTCGGTGCAAAGTGGGGTCAAAAGGTCATATGTACTTCTTTCTGTTTCTTCGTTATGACGTGTTATCTCTATGGGAGGGAATTTTTCTAGATGTGAAAATTGACATGATTGTCTTTATCGAGCACTAGCTCACTTACCCTTCGGTGAATTTTTCTAAGATCTTAGTATGTTGTAACTGAGACTTTGCGCTATCGTTACGTGCTCTTTGATTTTTCATATGATGTCGGCATCATGTTATAATACTTGGTTGAAATTAAAGCTTATCTTCGATGTATTGAGATATTTCTATGTTTCTGCAACTTTCTTTGCAATAACTCAAGAAAAACAGCCCCTATCACCCCCATATTTTACACATGTTTAGTTCATGTCACGTACATTATTTCATAAAATAACAACTACTTGATCAGACGCCATCTTGGGTATGTAAATTAGGGTCAAAGGTCACAAATGTTTCATCCTGTCTCTTGATGAATACATGTCTTATCTTTCCCATATTTTGCACACGGAAAGATCATGTTACAAGAATCATTTCACAAAATAACCACTTTTTGCTCAGATGCCATCTAGGTTGTGCAAAGTGGGGTCAAAGGTCATTAGGTGATCCGAGTATCCTCTCGGATCACCTTCTGTATCTGTACTGATTCTTTATTCTTCTTTCTTTGTTTCTTTCTTTATTTCTCCTCAAAAGTTGTGCAGAGGTAAGCTCAGAAAGTGCATTGCCTCTCAATGTCAAACTTATACCATATATGTGTCATGTCGCAAAGACGACAGCGCAAGTAAAATCACAGTGATCAGTCGACCGTGACGTCACTATGACGTCATTATATGAAAACACATTTTCATGCATATCTCATTAATGGAATGGAATATTTCAATGAAATTTACGTCACATATATTTCAAGTCAAGCAAATTCTACTCATATTCTCAAAATTCATTTTTATTTCAAAACGCGCGCGTACGCGCGCGTTGAAAAATTTGTATGCTCAAATCGAGCTCAAATTTTTTTTGCACACGTTTCAGACCATTTGGAGCATTTTTTGAAAAATTGAAAAAATCGGACGGACGCGTACGCGCGCGCACATATTCACACGCACAGCTAATATGAAATAGAAATTTTCCATTTTTCCACACGGATCGGATGTCCAAAATGTCAAGGAATATTTATACCAAGTTTCAAGTCGATCCAATTCAATATGACGTCATACGGGCCCGTCAAATTCAAAATTCCGCGCGTGCGTCAATGGGGATACACAGTGCAACTATGCCAAAAAACCGCCAATTTTAAATTGGATTTTACTCGTCAGGATGGACGGTGACCCCCCATTTTCTTTACATATTCTGAAAGCTGATGAGTTGTACATGTCATTTCATGGGTTGGCTATGCTGACAAAATGATTAAAAGATATCAAATTTCTTAATAAAGTAAAAAAAGTAAATTTTCAAAATGACGTCATCAAATTTCAAGTTTGCTCGAGCGTATCTCACTTATCCTTTGCCAATTTTCACCTAAATTTCAATATGTTGTAGCTTATGAAATGCTCTTTCATAAATGTAATTACATAATTTTGATTAGATGACGACATCACCTCGAAAAAATGGATTGAAGGTAACCTTGTCAAATTTGACCAGTTTACGTGTAATCTCTATGGGAGTGCAATTTTTATGGAAATGAAAATGGACATGACTATCTTTATCGAGCACTAGCTCACTTATGCTTCGGTGAATTTCTCTAAGATTTTAATATGTTGTAGCTGAGACGTAGGGCTATCGTAAGTGTGCTATTCGTTTTTTCATAAGTTGTCGGGATCACGTGAAAAAACTTGGTTGAAATTAAAGCTTATCTTCGATGTATTGTAATATTTCTTTCTTTTTACAACTTTATGTGCAATAACTCAAGAAAAACATACCTTATCACCACCATATTTTGCACATGTTTAGTTCATGTAACGAACATTATTTCATAAAATAACAACTACTTGATCAGACGCCATCTTGGGTATGTAAATTAGGGTCAAAGGTCACAAATGTTTCATCCTGTATCTTGGTGAATACATGTCCTATCTTTCCCATATTTTGCACACGCAAAGATAATGTTACAAGAATCATTTCACAAAGTAACCACTTTTTGCTCAGATGCCATCCAGGTTGTGCAAAGTGGGGTCAAAGGTCATATGTACTTGTTGCTGTATCTTCGTTATAGTGTATACAGATCTGGTGCCAAAGATGGCAGATATGACTCCCTTTTCTAAATGAGAATCCAAACATCACACGGCCAATGTCTCTGAACACAGATGAAACCTGCATGGCCATGCCTATTGCGATCAGGACTTGAATCATTGATTAAAAAGAAATCGGATCACCTTAATTTGTCAGTGATGACAAATTACAATCTCTAGTTGAATGTTGTAATTGCCAGCTCGGGGATCGAACATTTTGAAATATACATCTCACAAAGTAAACAAGAGTGGACCGCGTTGAAAACAAGCCGCCCCCCAACTTTCACTCAAAAAGAAAGAGCAACCGAGCGCCCTACATTCTCATCCCTCTACATTTTCTCAGCAAAATGATGTCTGAGAATAGCACACAGCATCAGCATATATGACATGGTGGTTGAAGATGACCAAACAAGATGAAAGGGAGGTACAGATGACCCCTCTCCTCCCAGAAATAACTTTTAATTGTTTTACGTTTTTGAGTATCTCTCTCTTGACTGCTCTTTCTCGGATATTTACCGCTGGTGACGGTCATCGTCGTTTGACGCTTGACCCCCTCCCCTCCCTCCCCCCTCCCTCCCCCAACCCCCCCCCCCCCCCCCCACCCTTGGTCAGGAGAGATCATACTCTCACTGTCAATGGAAACACACGGTTAGATTTGGGGGACAAGCCACACTCTTTTTGGTCCACTCCGTCGTATTGTTATCCGACATGTGGTTAGCGCTCGTGTTATGCGAGCAACGACATATTATTTTGTGGCTCTCGACTGTACTCTCGGTATTATTTTTCTCAGCCTTTTCTGCCCTTCCCATTGAGTGGTGGCTGATGGTACAAACTAACAAAAAAAAAAACCTACAACGTGCCTCTATGACACGACAGTGATTCTCTTCTTTCAATTGACTCGAGTTCTTTTTCTTCTAGCTTCAACAAATCAAACAAAAGAATCAAATCAGTTGAGAGAGAGAAAAAAAAAAAACATTGCAAAATAGCTGTATGACCCGAACTTCTAAACGGGGTCATATTTCTTAACTTTGTTTTCAAATGTTAAAGGAGACCTCCGGATGATTTTCAAATTTTTACATTTGAACATATATAGATTAGTTATACTGGGTACAGAGTTTCAGGATTTATAATGATTGGGGTGAAAAATAAGAATGTTTTCGAAGTTTATAACAAATTGCAATGAACAAGGATGATGACATGGCAGCCTCACCATAAGAATGCATGAGATGTGGCTCAAGGAAGCAGCACAAAAGAAGAAGGCATGCATAGATTACACACAGGTGAGCTTGCAAGCATGCGGTATTGTAATGGAATGACACTGCTACATTTCTGAGATATGTGAGGCTCCTATGTCATCATCTTTGTTCAGTGTAATTTGTTTAAGGTTTTTGAAATTACTGTTTCTCTGCTCAAGAACCACAATAAATTCTACAAATCTATACATGAAGCTGTTGATTTATGTACTACATGATGTGAAATTATGAAAATCGTCCGGAATGCCCCTTTAAATAAGGATGTGGATGGGGAGAAAATATTCGTCCTTACATTGTTAATTAATAATGTTCTTATCTATAGAACTGTCTCTGTATATAGGAATTCCCTACTGAGTGATTTTATGAGATTGTGAATGGTGTATGTATGACGTCCTTTTTCCTTGGTATTATTCCATGATGATATTAATGATAATGACAATGATCATGAGGGTTTTGATACTACTACCACCACCACTACTACTGCTGTTAGTAGTACTATCGGTATCATCAGCATCGTCCTCATAAGATATGAACCCTGATCTTTACGGTATTACACCCGACTTCAGTCCTAAAATGCTCAAACTCCCACCATAGGTCCAGGAAAAACTTCGGTGACACCACTCGTTTTCACATTCGTCTGAATCCTATGTTGTAAATCGAGTGCTTTTTGAATGAAAGGAAGGAGATAGTTTTGGTTGAGATGGGGGATTCAGATCTTAACTTTTTGTGCATTATGAAATATCAAAGAGCATAGAATTCTAAGACATATTGAAAGTTTCTTTGATGAAAATCGGTTTTGAAATGGCTGATATCCAAAAACGAAGTAAAACAAAATGTTCCTAATAAAAGATAGGCGTCACCTTCTGTTGCGACCACTTAGTTTTTAGATATCTCAACCATTTCAAAACCAATTTTCATCAGACAAACTATGAATTCATCTTGTACTCTTACATATTTCATAAGAGGTTTCTCATTATTTCACACAAAAAAGTTTGAAAAATAAATAAATAAATAAAAGATAAAATCTCATCCAACTTCTTTAACGTCCCTTTAAACTGCTTCGAATTTGAAAAGAATACCTTAATGTGAGAAAATCTTATCAAACCTCTGAATTAGGAGTATTTTGTAAATATATGCACCCAATTAACCACTCTTATTAGCTATCTTTTAAATCTCCCAATCTATATCATCACCTTTGGAAAACCAAGTAATGAGGTTGGGGTGATTCTTTTCATTTTATCCCTACATAAGGTGTCTGCTCCGGACAATTTGACTGCGAAACCATCCAGCCTCGCCTCACTATTGTTCGAGTAAAATTATGCTTTTTGGTTATTTACTAGTTTATTTTGTCTATTTCATCAATTTCCTTCCCCCATGATGGTCCCAACTTCTCTTCCCCAAAGTCCTGTCTTTCAGTTCGTTGCCGTCCTCTGCAGAGTTAGTCATTTATGTAACCTGCCATTGGAGTTCAGACGAAAATGTCAGAGTTAATCTTGCGTGTGCTGGCGACTTTTAAATAGGAAACGAAATTGCAGATCGTAAGTTCAGATAATGTAGTGATTTTCAATGCCATTCTTTGGTGGTTGAGTGCGTTTCAGGGGTGGCATTTGGGAGTTTGGCATTGGAAGTTTGAATGAAAGGTATGTTATAAGAACTGAAGCTTGCAAAATCAATGCTCTTTAGAAATCGTAGTTTAATCAATATCTAGATCGATTACGGCCTTACCCTACATTTATTATCTTTTTTTTTTCTTTATTCTCAGTCATCGAGTTTATCTTGTATAAATCATTTATCATTTATTTTTGCTGTACGTTTATGATATTATTTTTCCATCTGCAAATGATAATCAAGATACCCTAGTTTAGATCTAAGAGTATGATCCCGCGCCTTGTTAAACATGAATGAATTAGTTCTATTCGTATCACATTTGGAGTGACAAGCAAGAGAAGAAAAAAAAATGAGAGAAAGAGGCGGGGAGAAGAAAAAAAAAAAAGCCACAGCCAGGGGGTTGAGGGCATAATCCATATTTTGGTTTGATGGTGGCCCCAGTCACCTCGGCCACTGCACCTATCAGTCAAACCCCAAGCTGAAAACCTTCCTCTTGAAAAGCGACGAACATGTCGCCCTAACAGCTTGACCCATTTTCCCCATTGTCAACGCCAAGAATGAAAGGAGCAAAGAACAGAATGGAGGTATGGATAGCACCTCTTTTCTATTTGATGGTGGTTTTTTCACATTTTCTGCAAAAAAAAAAAGTTTGGTTGAAAAAAGATCAAGAAGACGGAAAAAACCCCACCTAAGTGGTTTCACACTGAATCCGGGACAAGAAGGGGTAGGTTATCGCGAGCTGCTCGCTCGGGGGTTATAGGCGGTCACGCAGGGCACAATTGTAAAAATATATCAAATCTTTAAAGCAAAAAGGGGAAAAATATATAAAAAGAGAAAATCTTAAAGCCATAATCATCATAGTGGGGTTAGATGAGAAGAATAGAAGAGAGGAATATAATAGGTGAGGTGCGTTGCATGATGGATATCTGAGCAGGATTTAACGACCCGGGATGATGGCGAGTTGAATGAGAAAGCTGCGGGGCAGAAAATAATTTACTTGTGTAAAAATCCAGGTTTGAACCAAAGGCAAGAGGGAAGAAAAAAATGAGAGAAAGAGAGCGAGAGTAGGAAAGAAAAAGTATTGCGTTGTCGCAGACCGCGTTTATCACCTCCGTACTTGAAGGGTCATTATTAATCGGGGAGTTAGTTCCATGTCTTGGAATTCATCGCCAACTCGGCACGCATTGTTCGATGATGTATGTCCTTCGCGCGAATGTCCCTTCTTTTTTCCTTCTTCTTTTTTTTTTCCTGGCGGTATTAACCGTGTTCGGAACTAATCGCTCATTTTTCTTACTCCGAGGAACTGTCAGGGAGAACGGAAGAAAATACCGATGCCCGGTTTTGAACTTGGCCGGGGATAATGTTTGACAACCACTTTGTGTTGTAATGTATTGTAATCTGCTGGAGCTCAGAAGCCAGGAGGTGAACAAACTCGGGATTTCTTTTCACTTCGATGCTGTTGTATCGTGATTTATCTTAGCGATATATCGCCCTGTTCTTTCTCATTGTGGTCAGGGAGAGAAAAATGGGTCCACCATCGTGGTCGAATACAAACGGACCAGTTTCGTGTTCATTGAATTCGCATCTACGAATCTCTCACGGACGTTTGGATCTCGTCTTTTGTCGGTGCCAATGCCTCGACTCTGGCGATAAGACTGCGACTTTTCGACTTTGATTATGATTTAAACAAAAAAATAATAATAAAATTCTACTAGTATTCATGATCTCGGATGTATAAGTCGTAGAAACATTTCATCTGGCAGGACTAGTGTACATTCCATGTAACATGTCTTGTGAGCATAATAGCATGAAACTCGTAAACGTTATCACAGACATATTGACTTGATATTGCGCATAGCGTTTTCGTCCTATACCACATTAAGCATTGGAGTTTTATCATAATCATACCAATAATTTATCCGAGGAAAAGCAAAACCGGCATTGAACTTGACAGAGATTATAAAACTTATATTGTTACAGAATATAATACCATGGTAATGTGAGAAGAAATCTATGAATATCTGAGGATTGATTTCGGCTTTTATTTGGGGGAAAGACAGTGCACCAGTTATGGGTATATGGGTGTATGTTAATGACGACTTAATTAAAAAGAAATAGAACCACGGGAAAACCTGTTTCCAGAGTAAATAATTTCAAACACATTATACACCAGCTATGAAGAGAATTGTAAAAATCCTTAAGTAACGTAAAGAGCAAATCAAGGGATAGTACATAGAACTTCTGAAAGAATGAAAAAAATTTGGTGAGACAAGTATATCGCACACAAATATCGTTTGCCCTTGTCATGAAAATATCTATATAAGAGAATACAAAAAACAACAACAAACAAACAAGTTGATTCCATACACTTTTATGTCAAGATATATAATTTGTTTGTCACCTAGTACCTTCAGTATAATTATGGCTCCTAGGGATGCTGGAAGCCGAAAGGGACAAGACAGCTATCTTTTCTTCCACTTCTTTATCTTCTTCCTGATTCGGCGTATATTGTTATACCATCATTGTTATAGCATCGTTGTTGTCATTATCGATTTCATTATTTTATTCAATCATTTTCTCCCATTGTTGTTTTTTTTTGCGCAAAGTTTATTGACCTTCGATGGTGGAAGTTGCCAATAATTGTGAAAACATGCAGTCTCCCAGTCGTTTTTGTTTTGTTTTGTGTTGTTTTGTTTTTTACTCTGATGACATAATGGACGCATTAAAGTTTGATGGCGGGTCTGCTCCGTCTTGGCTTCAGCGATAAGAAGCAACGGAGATGTGAAATCGACCCGAAAAATCATCTCACCCTGAGCATCTATAGATAAAAATGGAGGGAGCACTGAACGATAATTACTTCAACCTGGTCCAATCGAAAGGGAGTGCACACAGATTCCAAAAATGATGATGAACACGTCATTGCTGAAACCATCCCATGGTAATTCAACACAAGAGAAAAATGAAAGACCATTCTCCCATCAAAAAAAAAAAAAAATAAATAAAAAATAAAATAAATCAAGATGAAATATCACAGAGAGCATGTACTGGTACACGTCATTTTATTATGGAGGTATAGGTGTGTGGTAACCATCAAGTGGTTTGCTTTCAAGTTTGGTTCGTGATATACTCTAGTCCACGGTTCGAGCCTATGGCCACTACGTGAAATAATATTGCATCCCCTCATCTTTGACATACAGACAGACATACAGATCTTGTGTATATATATATGTGTGTGTGCGTGTGTGTGTGTGTGCGTGGGTTAGATGGGGATTCACGATTTATTATTTTTTTGTGAGATAATTATTTAAAGATTCAAGATTCAAATTTATTTTCATTTCCATCAAATAAACGAAGAAATTATATACAATGTATATGCACAGGATATTTGTAATAATTGCGAAATGTGATTTAACAAAGTACATATGAAAATGAGTAGCAGATGAAAAAAAAAAACACACAATTATATCTTTGGGGATGGAGATGGGGGGTCCCACTAAGAAGCAAAGCTTGTACGATATGGGACCCTTGTACGATATGAAACCACTTATATGATATTATATTAACGAGCATATAATTCTAAGATAAATCATGTATACATGATTCATCTCTATTAGTTTGTTGTATATCGTTAATCCTTCGCACTTTGTACTGTATACATGCTTATGATGGATTTTCTGATTTACCTCGTGTTATGTTTTGTTGGAAAGAAAATGAGAATGAAATAAAAATGAATTGAATTGAATTGAAGAGCAATTCAAAGTTTATCTCATGAAAATTGGTTTTGAATTGGCTGAGATATCCAAAAACAGAATATAACAAAGTGGTCCTAATAAAAGGTGGGACCCACTTTTAATTAGAAGCTTTTTTTATTTGTGGATATCTTAGCTTTTTCAAATCCGATTTTTATCAAATAAACTTTGAATTGCTCTTAGAACCGTATCATCTTTGATATTTTATACAAAAGGTTTCTAATTATTTCACACACACACACACACACACACACACACACACACACACACACACAATTAAAACCTGAATCCCCATCTCAACCAGAACTATACCAACCCTTTGAGCACCATTTTTTTTTTGTTGAAAACAAGTCCGTCATCAGATAGAGCAGAATAAAACCTTTCAATTAATAACCCACCTGTTTAAGAAATACTCCTGAAGATTAAATATATTCCATATTTCACTATTATTTTTGTTATTCTTTAGCAGCTGTAATCGCAAATATTTCAAATTCACATAAATGGCGTTTACTCGTTTTGCCATCACGAAACTCTTTTGATGATTTGATGTGAAGGGTGGAATCTTTTCATTTTAAATTCAATTCCGAGTAGGAAATTGAGTGGACTTGCGTGCATGTATCATGCTTATTATTTTAATGTTGTCATCTTCAATGGAGATCTGCTGAAACTGCGATGATTGAGGTTGATGGGGTGCGTCACTGACCTAAAGAAATTCTAGGTCTTAAGTGACATCATTCTATACCATCTCCCTAATATCTCGGGGCATCATTGCTTCTCCCCGACTGTCGCGTGTTGTGCGTTCATTGTATCGAAACCCCCTATTTATCTTCTTCGTGTCTTCTCGCCACTCATGTGGCCCTGTGGTTGATAAGGAGTGACGTGTAATGACTCGGAAACCATCGCTCCTCCAACATGTCACTCTCCCCCCATTCCTTTCGATCGCTTCTCTTCTTCTCCTTAACTTCAGTCCAATGCTTTCACGTGTTTTTACGCTCAAGGTAAATTCGGGGAAGAAAGAAGAAGCTCAAGAAGAAGAAGAGAGAGAGCTAGAGGGTGAGATGGGGGTGGGGAAGCTAAGATTTTGGTTGGTAAGGGTCTCGACCTGAGCGGTCTTGATTGGGAGCGATAGACAAGAACGCGAGATGTTAATAACATATTGTAGTACTTGTTCGCTTCCTTTCTGGTCCCCAATGACTTCGAAATGCGCTGTCCTCGCGACAAATTGGTTTTGAGTTTGTCGCTGGCGCCGGAGTAAGCGATAAACCCAATCGCGGGGAACTTCAGCAATGAACTCTCGGATATGACCCCAGACCAGCGAGCACGTTGTGTGCCGAAACTCTCCCGTCGCCTTGCGTCTATCATCGTGTTAACGCACCATGCACTCCCGATGGGCTTCGTTTGGCGCTTGGGGTCTAATGCCAACAGACGGCAGCCGATATGTCGTCTGCTCGTAATAGCAACACAAGCGATATTCGATTGGTGGTATCGCGATATGTCTGCCGCGGCAGGCGCTATGACAACAAGGCGATCCCCTGCTTTCATCGCCACCGGGCCTTCGTCTCTCAGGCAGCCCGTGTCGCAAGCGCGGAATTTGGTCTCGCTCCGATCTACAGGTTTTCTGTTTCAACAGACGTCAGAACTTTTGCTCCAAGTATGTTGTTATTTGCTTATAGAGTTTCAGATTTTGTTGGAGTGTTTTTACGTCCGAAAGATCCATCTTGTCAAGTGGGAATTTCTTTTGTTAAGGTGGTGAATCCCTTTTCCATTAAGCGTAGTGGGATCTTGAATAGATACGGGCTAGCGGTGACTAAAAAATGGTAATTTGCGTGGTAAGCACATCATAACAATCACTTCATGGTCAGTGCACCTAATCAGCCTCATAAATCAGTCCCATTCATTATTAGCCTCTTGGAGGACGCCCTCATGGTTAACAGCGGTTCAAGAGGCAAGCCAAGAACTGTACCAAGTCTAAAAGGCAAACATGTGGGGAGTTAATGCTTTTGCACATAATTACCAATCATTGCTATCTTATTCGTTCGTATTTATTTTGCTTCTCAAATCAAATCAAATAAAAAATGAATAACATAAATGTGACAAATTTAAACCAAACATAACCAAATGACAAAGGAGCAATACAAAGCAAAAGTGCAGTTTATACTACATGCATAACAAAAATCTTTGTAAAACATTGATAGTTACATATAATACAAATAAGGCAGTACATTTGATTAAATAAGGTAATTGCTATTTTACGACGACGTATGAAAAAAAAATTTGCATTGGTTAAAAAATTATTCAACATCACTTTAAGGCATAAGTTTGACGGTTGGAATGATACCATTTTACCAAAGAAAATTTGAATGAAAGTCAAATTGACAATAATTTGTACCGCTTGGAATCATGTTTTCTTTTTCTTCTTTGATGGAAATAAATTAACTATTGAATTGAATTCGATCGTATAGGGTCCATTTTCGAATTCTACAACACTCTTACTGTGATATAAGAGTAATATCAGCAATTAAGTCTTAGAATAATAGAATTCCGACAAGGATGATATGCGATAGAAAGGATTGGAGAAGGAAGCAATATCATTCAAAATATTTATACAAAAATCAGTGGGATTTGTAAGCCTTGTTTAAAATTCAGCTTGACTTTTATTTGTTATTTTTATTTTCATATAGTATGCACGTTAACAATGTCGACGACAGAAGCAGATAAAAATGAAATCAGAGACAAGCATACCTTCTTTTATTTGAATGTGTTGTAATTTCATTTTGGTTTATTTCATGTCATTCTATTCATTTCCTTATTCAAAGAACACAAAATTACATAAATGATACAGAATACAACATAATACAAAATATACGAAATTAACGTACACCATTATTTGATAACGACAACTTACAGGAATTTAGTGATGTGTACAAGTTATGGTGGTATACTGCCATTTCGGTTGAATAAGGAGGAACGTGATAGTAGGCCCCTAGAAAATACAGCGCTATGGTAGAGATAAAGGAGAGAGGAGAGAGGGTGCCAAGTTTTTCATCCTTCGGTAAATAAGATTCAATAAGAAATTCTATTCTAAGCTAGAAAGAAGCTATATATATATCCAGGAAGGGATATTAAGCCTTTTCACTTCCAATAGTGTAATAAAAAACAGTAAGACGAATATGAACGAGATGCATTGTGAGTATTCATGCCAATTTGATATTTTAAACATTGTCTTGCTAGAAATGTTTAAAAGAGTTGGAAAGAATAATCAAAACATGAAGTCGTCGTCCAGGGATATATGGCGCTTTAATCTTTCATCAGCCTGTTCATAGTTATTCATACTCTCTCAATTCCCGACTACGTCATTGCATGTCACACTGGGTGTCCGTAAGTGAAGGGTTAACTGTTTGGCTTACTTCTGTCGACGTGATCATAGAATGTAAGTCGTGCTGATGTAAAGTGAAAACGTGGGTGATGTGATAGCGATAGCTACATTCTTTCTTATGATCAAGATGTCAAAACAAAAATAGAAAAAAATGATATTTACATCAAGAGTATTGACCATAACACCGGAACTTATTTGAAATGAAAATACGTCTATAAAAGACATTATCTTTAGTAACAGATACTTGTTTTTCTCCAAATTTACTTGGGAGCAAAAAAAAAAAAAAAAAAATCAAAATCAATCTAAAGGCTAGTGTAAGCAACGTTTAAGGATAGTCAGACATTGTTTTCATCCAGTGAAGTTATCATAGATATTGGGAATTTAATAACATCAATGGAACAGCGATAATAGAAAGATGTTTACAAAATAAGATTTAATACACATTAATGTCTCTCCGATGCGCTCGAAATGAAGATTTGAGGCAACCTTGATGTATTTTAATACGGGAAAATCCCCTGAGTGACCTTTGTCGCCACTGAAGGAGAGCAAAATTTTATTTATAAAAAAACAAGAAATATTGTTAGAAGCCTTGAAAATAGAAAAACGGTCGGTTTCTACATGTATTTTTATTTTTTGTATGAGCTACTTTTGTTTTTGTGTTTGTTATGACGGATGATGACCTCTCAATGGCCTCTCTTTTTAATCATGATTATTGATTTCAAGCGTGGGACAAACTAGAAAAAAAAAGAATAAGACTCAGTGCTGTTTTCTCCTCAGAAAACAGTTTTGGGGCTATTTGTTTGTTTGTTCGTTGCTTGCTTGTTTGTCTGTTTGTTTTTCTTACAACAATCCTTGTCCATAAGCGGAGAGACACGATAGGAATCATAGTCATAATATCATCCTTCAGTGATTCAAATCGGCAAGCCTTTGTGCACGGGTCTACTCGAAGGGGAGGGGTAGTGGGGGCTGGGGGTGCTGGAACGACAAGGTTGCTACTGCAGGAACATCGTACAACCAAGAAAATCGACCTGGGAAAAAAAAAAGAGCGAGATCAGTTTTCTTGACAGTCTCATCTTATATAGTAGCACTCAATCAACAATTATTCTATATTCATTTATTGTCGATCTGTCATGTTCGATTTCAGATCTTTATTTATTGTTTTTCCCCATAAATGTTCGAGGAAATTCAGCATAAAAATGGTACACGGGCAGCCTTTTTAAATAATACAATATAAGATTATTTTAGTTAAGATATATCATCTTTTGTCAACTTAACATAAATCTGTAAGTAAAGCTACTTGTTATATAGCTACTCGTTTTTATAGTCCTATAGTTTTATCAGATCAATAATAGATGTGATATAGAAATCAGTACTAAAAATTCGTCTTGAAACGAATGTCTGTCATATCATTATCTCAACACTTTACTGTGTCATATTTCTCTCCCTTCCCCTCTCTCTATCCATCTATCTCTCCGTCTATTGCTCCCCCTTTACAAATCTCTATTGCTATATCTAAACCTACACTGTAAAAACATCGGTGTTAGATTTAACACCATGGGTGTTAAATCTAACACCGATCTAACTTCAATAGAGGACCACACCCACAGGTGTAGAAAATGTACTGTGACGGTGTTAAAAAGTGTTCACTTAGCACTTCGTGGTGTTAATTTGACACTGTGGCTGGTGGTATGTTTGACACTGCGCTAGAGTTAATTCAATAATGACACCGCATGGTGTTGATTTGATTTTGGTGGTGTTAATTTCAATGATATAACACCCGTCCAGCTTCAATAGGGGACCACACCAACTGGTGTTACTGTGGTGTAAATGTGTTTACACATTTTTGAAAAAAATCAAGTACTTTATCGGAAAATTCTTTATCGTCTTGTTGAAGTTCAAAATTAACAAGAAGTGCAGTAACTAAGAAACTATTCAAAAAACAATTTTACATTTTGAAATGACACCCGGAGGTGTTAATCTAACACCATGAATGAGCACCGGAAATTTAGCACCAGCTCGGTGTTTCATATCTAACACCGGACTTTTTGCAGTGTATATCTATCTCACTCTTTATCTCTCTCTTTCTCTTTCTTGCGTGACAGGACCTCCAACTTTTCAGAACGACTCTTTGTAGTGACTTGATGATCTGTCTGCTTTTCCTTAAAGGTACTGTTTACCATTGGGAGCAGTGATTTCGAAAATTTTCTATAGTTATCGCATTTGATGCATATGTGTAGGTCAGTTGTATCCCAAAACATCATGCCATATGAAAAAAGCCTAAAATATCATGAGATATCAATATTTTTCTCAATAAACTATAACTGTAGACGGTGTAGTCAAGAAATAATCTTATTATAACTATTGCTCACATTTTGTATAAAAATTATTCAACAATACTTACCATTGATTACACTGATTAACATTTTTTACAGTGCTTCTTTCTATCCCTAACTCACATTTTAGAACTATTTTGAAGCACTATAAAAGCTGGGTTTTGATTTCATCTGCAAATGGTAAATAATGCCTTGAACTTTTTTGTTTGTTTTACATTACCCTTTTGTTCGCACTCACGAATCAAGGACTGTTATAATAAATGTAGATAATTTGAACCACTCTCCCCATACACCCCTCTCCCTCACCGCTATCAAATTTGTGCAGCTCTTCTTGGATTGTTGCCGTTGGGAATGGAAGTCTGCCTACTGCCCTCCAATGAACTACTTCCTATTAAACACTTTTCTCTCGTCTTATTTTCCGGCTTACCACAAAAAATATGAAAGTATATAAAGGCGAAAAGAAAAAGCGTTGCGTGTTGAAGCACTTGACATGATGACTTTGCATTTCGACACTTAACTCAACTAACATAAAATCATTCTATCATTAGTTTCGTTGACATGCCCTGTCTCTTTCCAGGGACTGTGCAGCACGCAATGTTTTCGTACTCAAGATTGAAGAAAGTATAACTCTTGTGCTCTTGACTGGCTCCACACGTAGATCACGCTGTTTTGATTTGTTTGTTTGTTTGTTTGTTTTAGTGCAGATGTTAACGTACATAACTGTTACTAAAAATCGGTTTTGCACATTTCCGGTATCATACATTTTTGCACTCGTCTAGTTATGGCACCTTGATGTGAAAGTTGTTGATTGCAATGGAAACGGCGGAAGTGTTACTTCGATTTTCTGTTCTTTGTAAAATCCACTGGAAATTTTACTATTGTGATTTGACTGTTCGCTTGCTCTAAGGCATTAGAATCCGAACACCCGATATCTCCAGATCTTTCAACAGCATTACCGTTTCACCGTCTTTATTTACTGTGTTTTAGATCTGTTTTATTTGCAGGGTTTTCTAAAAGCTCTGCCATTATACTCCTTCTTCGCTGATACGAGACATACATAATCGCCCTGTTAGGCATCTATAAAATGACCCGAGTGTCGTAACGCCAGGTTGTTTTTGCCCTTATTTACAGAATGGTCATTTCCTGTAGGTTGTAATGGGCATTGTGAGAAGATGGATGATTGCTCTCGAATTTTTCTATAAGAGAGCACAATAACTGAGATCTCTGGAAATTATTCTGTCTGACGATCGAGCCTGCTGCCTGGCAAGTAATTCTTACATAACTCATACTGATGTGTGTGTTGTCAATTGAACGAGTACAAGAATTTTTATTTATTTATTTTTTTTTTTTGTGGGGACTTTCCATACATCGTTCATAATATTGACCGCGCGCAATGACACGTCCATCGATCATGCACAACACCTCTGTAATTGAACGAGCAGGCGACGGCGCTGGTCACTAGCGGTCATTACGAGCAGTGTGCCGCGGGAAGTGGGAAGGCGGCGGTCTCGAAGAAAAGGAGAGGGGCCGTCATGAACGGAGGGCTAAGAACTTGGACACAAGCATCGCCGAGGGCTTAAGTATTTCCGATGACGTCAAAAACATTTTGACACCTCTCTCTTTAACCAATAACACTCCATCATGCCCATACATCACCTTAATGAAACCCTCACCCTCCCCCCCCCCCCAGCTCTCTAGTTGTGTGGGATATCATCCGCTCCGAAACGTTTCCAATTTCTAAGTGTAATCATTTGTTGTTTTTCCACCAAGAAGAGAAGAAAAGTAGAGAAACAGATATGCCTCTAGCTCATGTCGTGTTATTATGCAGTCTGGAAAGTTGAAGACTAAGACTTTGGTCAGCAGAATGTACTAGCCAAAGTCTTAAAAGTGATGGAATTAGAATTCCAGTATAGCATGTTAATTTGTACTGCCTTGTTATCTTGAAGAGTCGAGAAACAGATCACTTAATAGTTTTGCATTTATCTCCCGTCATTTCCAAAGTCAAGACAAAAACGTTCTCCTCAAATATAACCAAAGGCAACATACTGATTCACTCGTCATGTAGTCCCTATGTAAAGCTCCCTCCCGATGATGCTTGTATTAGTGACATCAATGCATACAATTCAAAAGAATATACTTAATTATAAATGAATACTTAGATACATGTACAGACAGTGATCAAAACATCTTACATTGCGTTGCATTAGAATAACAAAAGAGATACACATGATAATAGACGAATGAAATATTATGAAAGTAACTTTTTGTTTCTGTTTAATCGGGGGTGGTGAAGACGAACAGACGGAAAAGGAAAATACATCTGTTGATAAATAGGCCTATAGGTTTATGGAAGCCGAAGGTTAGTAATTTTAGGGGCCTTGCAGTGGGGAAAAATACACATCCAACATCACATACGAATATCACCAGACACGCACAGCCACCATTGCACACACAATCTCTCTTTCTCTCTCACACACACACACACACACGCACATCCACACATAAAACAAAACAACATTGAATTGAGAGATTTGGAAGTGATTGATTTCATCAGTCATATCTCTTAACAATGATGGTTCCTATTATCATAAGGTTTGTTATTAAACTAGCATTGCAATTGTTACCTCCATGTTAACATTCAAACGTTGACTGACTTGTTTACTTCGGCGTAATCAATACACTTTTCCCTCGTCAGGGTACCCTTAATGATAACAATATGATAACAATCAGTGGGCACAATGTAGGTATATACAAGTTTCAATGTAGAAACTGTCTTTCCACCCGTGCCGACTGCCTTCCAATCGCACTTATTTCTTCATTTTTCCCTCTCTTTCTTCTTGCGGATGTTTTGCTCCGGACTTCCTCTCCCACGTCCCCAGGGAGGGCGTCATGGGGAACGTATGCGTGGTATGGGGAAAGTGGCGCCTCACGGTATACGGCCAGTCTTATGGCGTCGCGATCGTTGGAGCACGATGACCGCAACTGCTTGGGCCAGTCTCTTTCTTTTCTTCCTTGTATTTTTTTTTTTTTTTTTTTGGGGGGGGGGGGGGGGAGTTCCTATTTCTTAATGAAGATACACTCGTGTCACAAATATACGCTCGTCGGAACACCCAACTAGTGGATAACTTGTACTCGCATCACCATGCCACTTTTATAACTGTTTTTTTGTTGTTGTTGATAAAAGTTGATAACAGGAATAATACTTGACGAACAATATCATTGATGAATGACTTACTTTACTACGTCATATTCCACACCCATCATATTTCACAAGTAATCACTTTGTTTATATGCAATTGTCATATTTTATACTTCTGTCGGAAATGAAATAAATGAAATGAATCATTATGATTTTCGTCGGGATTTCGTATAGAAATACAAATACACAGTTCATTATGATAAAGACTTTGAAATTTGATATTTCATTTCATTCATTTTTTTTCCGACAAAAATTCGATGAGAGCAAACATTTACATATACATACATTACATTACAGAATCAGTACTTACATTATTGTAATAAAGAAAAACACTGTGAACGGAAACACGATTAGGTAGCCTACATGAGGTGACTGCTATCACAGTATCGGGGAAAAAGTCGTTGGAAATATTATGAAGATCATCGTAACTTGATTGTAATGAATTCCTTAAAGATCGAGTTTTGTGTTTGTGTGTTTTAGTTAGTTTCCTCACTTTTTTTCTTTTCTCTTAAACAAAATAAATAGTTGATGAAAAAAGTGGATCACTGATGCACGTATAGGACTCCCAGCTCCCAACACTATAGGGAAGGAGGTTCGAGGACATGGTCAGACGTTAATCAAACGACAAAGAACGACCGAGAAAATGCTTCAGTCACATCGATCATGTCATAGCGACGAAGTGGTTTCGAAACGAACAACGTATATAGTGAAATGAACTATTGTTTCGGATGGTTGCACCACCAGAAGGTCTGGACTTCCTATAGTGAATTGCGTCTTTTGGTATCGATTCCCGACCTCCTCCGATCTAAGGTCGCAAAGGATGAGGGGCGCCTCGCATCGACTGGATACCGCCTTGGGTCGATGAAGACGAGACATGATTATTCGAGCTAAAGGAAATAAAAAAAAACTCCTCCTTTTAGTATAAAGAATGAAACAAGCATGAGTGATGAAACAGCAATTTTTTTCTTTCGTTCTTTCCTTATTGCTCCATTTCTTTGTATTGCTGTGAACTAATTTGAGTAGAATGGATTCGAACTGTTGCACTGTGCAAATTGACCGTTTATCGGCTTGTTGAATGTGCTCCTAGGCTAATTAAATTCAGCTGACACCACTCATTCTGTACAGAAAGTGACTTCTGTATATCAGAAAACAAAATAAGAAGAAATAATATGACAGTTCTTAGAACTGAAGAAGCTTTAGAAAAATTATGTTTTTCTTCTGTTCGGTTGTCAGTTCTAATGCTTGGTTGTTTTTGCTTGCCTGTTTTTTATTCTGTTCGCATGAATCTATACAGGAATCGCTGGGGTGGTCTTGTAAAGGGGATTGGGGGGAATTATTACTCACTGTCAAGACTGATTTGTTGTAGCCGATGAAGATGCGGTGAATCATTATCGATTGATGACGTTGTATTCTTCATCCAATTCACAGAGCTGCAGTGATGCAAGTCCCAAGTGATTTCCCCTCCGCAGCCAGTGGGATGGGATGAGAAGACCCCCGCACTCAAACAAAGTTCCGCTCTTTCAGTTTTTGTGTAGGATCGGATGAAAACCCGACAGTTGCAAGATACATACATGAAATGAGATAAAAAACAGTGATTCAGATACCATTGTGCTCATTTCCCACTTGTAGTTCATGTGTGACTGTCATGAAAACATAACAAATACTCGAGGCAGTACAGCCAACATCTGAAAATTCATCAACGTGAGCAACAAAAAAGAAAAGAAAAGAAAAAAATCAAACCAAACCATACCAAACCAAACCAAACCAAACCAAACCAAACCAAACCAAACCAAACCAAACCAAAACAAACCAAAACAAACCAAACCAAACCAAACCAAACCAAACCAAACCAAACCAAACCAAACCAAACCAAACCAAACCAAACCAAAACAAACACATTAGAAAAAAACTAACAACAAGTGTTGTACTTTGGGAAGAGTTGATTCATTGAGTTTGCTTTGTAGAAATAAGTATTTTATCAATACAAAGAATCACATGCTCTTTAACAGTGAACGCCTTAAACCCTCATTACTCGAATGTCAAGATATAAAATTAATCGTGTATGATACTGAGATAACAAACTGATTGTCATTATTTGTAATTCATCATTACAAGATTCTTTGTCACAGACCTGTGACAGAGAATCCTGTTAAGTCTCCTTGATTGTAACACAGGACCATCCCCATTATTAACTACCACTCCATGCTCTTTATATACATGAAAGAAAATTGAAGTCTCCATCGATTCAGAGCGTTGTTGCCATAGGATGAAACTTTTACAAAACCAGCTCTCTGATTGTTCTCTTAGATCTCTCTGATGTTTGCTTTTGTTTGTTTGTTTGTTTTATATCATTTGATAAAAGACTTTGGCGGATCCAGAGGGGGCGCACCGGGCGCGCGCCCCCTCTTTATTTATTTATTTATTTTTTTTTTTTTTTGAAACAGAAGAAATACCCCCCATTATTTTGTACAGGCGCCTCCCCTTTACGGAATTTCTGGATACGAAGAAAGAAGAGTAGTGCTTCAGTTACAATTGTGCTTATTTTCACTAGTATAGTCCATGCATGCAAGTAGGAAGTATAAAGCATTTTGTTCAACAAATTTACTTCAAACATAACAAGAAATACAATTGCTGGTAGGGCGTAGATTCACAGAAGCTTTTTTTTTTATAATTCTTATATGAAATCTGTAATTGAAAAGAATGAAAAAATAAGAAATGGAAAATGCAAACTTTATGATCATGTGCAGATCGTATCCCTCCTGTGATGGGCTATTGTTTTTAGACGTTTGTTTGGGAAAATGTATCCGTGTTGTAACCAGTAGCTTCAACGGATGTATGTAAGTACACTGTATACATGATTATAAAATCATGTTGATTTACATTTCTTAATTTCATATTTTATATTCCATAAGAGATTTCTCATTATCTCACACAAAAAGTTGGAAACCTGAAGCCTCATCTCTACCAAAACTATACCGCTGCAGCTCTTTAACATCTCATTTGAAGTTTGTATCTCTTCTTTACTTTAAAACAAGTACTATCCACTGCCATGTAATTACATCAGTAACAAAATGCACCATCAATGCCACCATTGCAGAGTATGCTTTTGTTTCTCTCATTATTATGTTCATTCGTACATATATTTTTATATTTGAAGTAGACATCGTCAAAATAGGGGTGATGTTCCTAATATTCCGAAGGTTTGTTAATCCAAAGATCAAATGAGATTCGTTATTCCCAAGGTTCGTTATTTTGAGACACACAAATTTTCTATACTTACCTAAATGTGTTCGAACATTTGTGGCATTATTCCGAAAATACGAAGAAGGTGCGTACTAGGTACGAACGCTGTTTCGTTTTCGGATTAACGAATCTTTGGAATACTAAAGCTTAGGAATAACGAATCTCATTTCATTTTCAAAGTTCAAATTTTACAACTCAAAGATTACATTTTCACACAGAAGGAACGATTCCTGCAAAGGAAGGCATATAAAATCTGGCGTTAACTAAAGTCCAGTACCTACAGTTTAGAAGGTTTTTTTCGGTTAAAGTGTAGGTTAATATATACATATATGCATATGTTTAATTGAAATTGTATTGTTGATTTTTAACGTCTTCATTATTTTGTTGGCAACCTTCACGAAAAGATGATGATAATTAAGTGTTACTTGTACTGATGTTCCTTCAGAAAGACTTAGAAAGAAATCGCCCAAAGACTGAACAACTACAATTGGTAGGACCCATGCACAGTTTAAAACCATCTCTTTTTAGTGGGCCCCTCCATTTCCATCCTTCAATTTAGTATCTATCACCCAAATGTCTCATCTCGTCAAGCCCCGTCAAAAGTATACTGCACCCCGTTTTTTTTTATTACATAATCTATAAAATACGTTGATATTTCTTTATTTTCATTCATATTGAGCGCATATTACATCTGTAATTATGTTGAGATGGAGAAAAAAAAATCTTGAACTAAACTTGGACAAACTGAAAGGAAACAAAAACATACACACAAAAAAAGTCGTGACTCAAACTCTTTTTTGTTTCTGTGGAGCTGCGCGTCTTTCAGCGCGGCCGTGGTGTGTGAGACGTGGCGAGTATTCCAGCCGCCCAGTTGGGAGCAAATTAGGCGGAAAGCCCACAGACGTGGGGCCAAACGAGCCTCCCAATATTTGTCATCGCACGCATCTCGACGGCGGAGGTTGACGTCCTCCGCGGCGTTGGCACACAGCTGCAAAACATGCACAACATCGACTGAATTATTCATAATCATTTCATGTTATCGTTATCATTATTAACACATCAATATCATAATTATCGTCATAGGTATTGCGTCATTATCATAATTGATCATGGTTATTTCATCGTGTGGTCCCCAACTTTCACCTCCGCAACTGTTAGCTGCAGCAATCGTACCAGTTATTATTTAAGTATCCATTTTTATTACTATTATAATTGTGGTTGAAATTATTATTCTCATTATCAGTATTGTATCATTATTATTATCAGTAAATAGTACTTATTTATCTGGAATTACATGCGCAGAAAACAAATTCCACCTTATCTCTGATGTTTATACATATTAATACATCTCCAAGATATGCATGCTGATACACTTTGTATTGCAAGAAGCAAAGTTCCCATTGATGATTTTTAGTTCAGGAGATGTGATACACTGTGCTACCATCAGCACGAGGCTCAATTACCAGCCCTGGCGACGATCAGGAGCTGATGAGAAGTTCAAATGGAAACCTACTGATTTAATGTTAGCCTTTCTCCGCGGTGGGAGCTGAAGTAGATTACTCGAGTACGATTCCTCCCTTTACTTCAACTTGTATGAAATGATATCATTTATGTTGACGTTTTCTTGACAGAGCAGCCTCATTCTTATACTCTTTTTATGATGATGATGACGATGACGACGACGACGACGATGATGATGCTGACAATGATGATGATGATGATAACGATGACTGTAAGGAAAAAAAAAATCGGATTCGTATCATAAAGATGACACCCTGCATGACTAGAACCTTGTTCAGTATGCTGTAGCCTATACCCTAAAACGCTCAACTATCGCCGAACAGTTCTTTAAGCCACTCTCAGAAGTTCTCTCGACTATGGATAATCGAATGTCTAAAAAAGAAAAAGAAAAAAAAAGAGAGAAATAGTAACCATGATTGGGTATGCTGTAAGATTGTAGCACTTCCAACGAATCGCATTGGCTAATATCTCGCATTTTCGTCGTTACCCAACTGAAATCATACGTTCTTTCACATGTATAAGGCAAGTACTAGAGCAAATCAATTCAGTTCAATTGAAAAAAAAGACAGTTTTTTTGCAAGCATAATAACGATTATGAGGACTAATATGCTTTCCCTTTAAGAATCAAGTCATGTATGGCGAATGTTGATCTCAATCACGATAGACTTCCAATCAAACATATAAGCCAAAAATCTCCATCTTGACTGATACCCACAAGGTTTTCCCATGCAGTGAAACCGACCTTGAAATATTTCTTCACGAGATATAGGGCCTACATGCATCAGGAATATTATGTGCACAACTACATTTTGGATCCATTTCTTGAACTCAGCAGTTCTCTTGTACGGTTTGTCATGTCAATGGCATCCGTCATTTCGCTCAGTGTTGGAAAGTACCTCGGAAAATATTAGTATTGCGCTTGGGTACTTTGACAGCGGGTAATTTGTAGCCGGTTGTATCGTAACGTGTACATGATGATTAACTACATAAAAAGACGAGGAAAATAAACTAGGGAAACAGTGTCTCAGTAGGCCGGCTTGTAAATTCAACATGTCGAACCATGCCTCGTCTGTCTGTCTATCTGTCTGTCTGTCAGCGTTGATGTATTATCACCCGTCATATTTTGGTCGCGCGGTTAGGAGTTAATTGTCCGGCTACAATCAGTTTGCGAACTGGAGCAGGGGGCTGACGGGCGATCGCCATTCCGCGGCTGTCAGGGAGCCCCGACGCGGCGGCTCCCGAGTCAGGGCAAAGGGTGGGTGATGGGTGTACATGGGCGCGTCGGTAGAGAAATGGGCACGAAATCGAAGTCGTGAAGTATTTCATGGATGTTTGTTGCTGCATTGTGTGTGAGTGTGTGTGTGTGTGTGTGTGTGTGTGTACGTCTGTGTGTCCTGGTATGTCTGTGTGTGTATGTGTGTGTTTGTGTGTGTATGTGTGCATAATTTATCTCAATATATTGATGAATTACATTTCTAACGTTATCCCATATGATCAAAGACAGGCAACACAAACACCATCACACACACACACACACACACACACACACACACACACATGTGACGTAAATCATTAATATTCAATATCATAGTAATGAAATGTAGTATAACCACGGAATACTCCTTGATATAACATTTACGGGTACCTCTCATTGTACTATACCATCTCATGGAATCCTTATGCAAGATTCATTTCGCCAATATGGTAACGTCGTGATTACGGTTTTTGTATTAGAAAGTGTGAAACAGGCGAATAGGCATGCTATCGCCGAAGACGAGAAAATGCATCTGGACAAAATCGAAATTAGGAGGAACATAACATGTTTTCCAAACCTATCGAGTGAGTTTACGGCTTCACAGTGATTTGATAAGCGAGCTTTATATCTGCGACGCGAACGCTAAGACGACGCTCATTAGGACAAAAAAAAAATGGTGGTCTGCCCATGCTGGTTCCGTTGCACAGCCCGAGATGCTGCGTCGTCTTAGCGTTCGCGTCGTAGATCCAAAGCTCGCTTTTATCAAGGGTGGCGCGTTTAATAATGCATCAAGTAAATCGTGATTTTGAAATGATGCTGTCAGTGGAATGTATAATGGTGGTAGCTCTTCAGATTGCATACTAGAAGGGTTAATGCATTAACAAATGGTGGGATAGGCTTGTTTGCGTTTCCCATGTAGAGAACATAGACGAAGACCGTAATGTTAAGAAAAAATTATAAACATGTCTTCTTCCTTTTTTTTTTTTAAATAAACAAGCACACTGTTAGGCAAACAATATAGTCAAGATAAGCATTACTGAAACAGTCTACAAGAACATCACTCGTATTGGCGTTGATAGATGGAAATGTGAAAAGGAATGCAGACTTCAGAATAACAAATGCGATTGACACAAACTTTAGGTTAAGGCCTTCGTGTCTGAGTGTTCTCGGAATGGGATCTATGGAGATTACGCGTTAAAGGATAAAATATCAAATGGTCGTCAATGGGTTAAAAGCGGAATGATCTGGAAGGGGGAGAGTTTCCCATCTCCTCCAGCTTTCGCTCGAGTCTGCGCCGGCTGAAGACGCCACCAAGTCCTCATTACCCGGCATGCATTTCAGCAGCCTTATCAGGCAAGGAAATCAAAGCCGTGTTCTGTGTACTGCCCAGGGCAGGAATTAACACCCGCCGAAAGATCGCGTTGTTTCCAGGAGCCCGCAACCCCCATCGACTCGAAACTATTCCGACGACACAAATTGATGTAAAAAGTACGCCGAAACAAGCGGTCGCGTTACTATGACGTGTACACGCGATACCAACAACGGCGCAATGCGAATTCTGCGCATACTTCTACTTAACCCTACAAAACGATTTCATCGCCGATAATGGGTGTATCGGTGATAGCACAATGTAACATAATAACACCGTATCACGCATGCAGCAAAGCGGCAACGAAGGGGGCAAACAAAAAGAACAACACTCCGCAGTATGCCAGGCGTCGGAGAGCAAACGTTTGCCTCATTTCTGCTTTACATGGTTTGACAATATTGTCCCTTGGAGGACGATTTTGTTAGCGGATCGAGTTACAAGTGTCGACAGTGGTTCATGTTCGGCAACATTATCATGATCAATGCCCCGGATTCAGTCAATGATTCACGCACATCGTCTCCAAACTGGTGTCGGCGCGAGTTCCGTGATTCGAAATCCTGAGCAGCGCAGAAAAATATATTAATTCTCCCCTGCACGCCGCTGCATGTTATATGGTCGGTCGTCTGACTATTTACTAGTTATTCTTATAGCAGAGCGCTGATGGTTGATAGCAAAATTCTCGACGGTCATATTTTGACATTGAATATCTTAAAAGAAATACCAAATAAATGATCTCCCTCTCCCTCCCTGCACCTACCCCCAACCCCCCCCCCCCATCGGCATTAAATCTATTCCCTTATCTGTCCAGCTCCGTCAGATCATAGTTATTTCTCTAGTGTATGCCATAGATGTTTCAATGTACGATATACGTGGTTGTACGCATGATTGTGTGTATTATATGCTGCGTATGTAATTATAATGATCATAATTATGTGTGTTTATGTATAATTAATGTATTTGTGTATGTTTATATGTATGTAATGTGAATAGTGCATGTATCTATGTTTGTATGTTTGTACGTAGGCTACAAATGAATGCATATGTACGTATAATGTTCGTATATCTTTTACAAATATGTACCTATAATTTTGTCGCTAATGCTCCGACACCATCTATACTCCAGTTCAATTGATTGGCGGATGACGTGATTAAAGGTATAGGTCTAATTTCACCAGTCCCTCATCTATCTGTCAGTTTTTAAAGATAACTCTCTACCCCTTCAATGGTTTTCGCCCAATTGATATGCCTACCATATTCTTTTAATTTTTATGATAAATGCCTCTCTGTATAAACTCTTCTTGGATATTGTGATAGCACAATAAAGTTTCTTGCCTTCGATAAGCACTGATAGACGTTTTATAAGAGCATTGGCTGCTATGATGACAGTGTGGCCTAAGTGTTTGGTGAAACCTCTGCAACTGAAGAAAAAAATATTTCCTTCTAATTTTGTTTTGTTTTGTCATCAATGATTTATTGGGTATAGAAAAAGTAGAAATATCAAGAGCATATCATATCTTTTCCACTGAAAAAGCCTTGCACTTCATTCAATTACGATACTCCTTGAAGCGAGAAAGGAAGAAGAAATGCAAAAAAAAAAAGGACACAAAACACTAAGCCAACCACACATCTATATGTATTATACATGATCATGATTTTATGACAAGGGTGATATCTATGTCTGTCTGTGTCCCTTTCTGTATAATGCACAATAGTCCAGTTAATTTTTGGTAATACTCTTTCTAATAAGCCAGTTCGGGTTAGCTCATGTACAGATGGGTACAAATGACCTTTCTTCTTTCTCAGTTGATTAGGCACTCCACTAGTCTTTAAGCAACAGAATGCATTAGCTTGCCCGACGTAGCAATTTATGGAATTCATCAGTCATGTTCAAACAAAGGATGAACTCGCGTAGACCAGGTGACCAGAATGATCCATCAATTGGCACTTTGGAAAGCATCCATTTCATCATTTTGCATTGAATGTAATGACAATAATTTTCTATTGATATTGCCAAATACCACTTTTGCTGTCAGGTGGATGTAATGGCAAGAACCACTTACAAGGATTACTTGAAATAACAATTACATCACGGATGCTTATCTCAGTGAATTTAAAAACCAACATGCTCTGCTAGTACAAAATGACCTTTTTCCGCTCATGCTCAAAGTGGAACCCCGAACTGGCTTATTCCCTGAAAACGTCAAAACATCATGCAAGAGGAAAGATTATAGAAAGAAGGAAATGGTTTACTTGCGGACGGAAATGTGGAAACGATGACCATCTTCCTAAATTGCTTCCAAACTACCAAGGGGGCTATGAAGCTATATACCAATGAATGGTTATAGGGGGTTAATCGGATGAGAACGGACGCTATTCGCATTCACGATGAAAAGAGAGAGGGGCTAAACAACCAAACCCCCAACTATATATACATGCCAATCGGATTTGGGGCTGAATGGACGCACGGTCATTGGGGCACAACAACATGATTTTGCGGCTTTCTCTCCCCACCCCCTTCTCTTTAAAAAGGAACAATTTTAGTTTGATGTAAGTATATTATATATATATATATGTATATATATATATATATATATATATATATATATATATATATATATATATATATATATATATATATATACATATATATATATGTATATATATATATATCAAGCCAAACTCGGTGGAACGTGGTAGAAAGAGAGAGAAAGAGAGGGATTAAAAATAAAGAGACAACAATATAACCAGCATACGCGATGTATTCCAAAATCCACGGAGCATGGGAAAAAAAAAAGAGAAGAAAAAAATATTTATATGCCGGTCGAAGTTTACAACGAGCTGTTTACGTGTCATACAACAGTTTCATGAATAATTAATCACAAGCTCTGTTTACAACTTGTATTTCGTTTTTTTTTCTTTTCTTTTCTTTTCAATGACAGGTCGGTCAATTTCATGTTTAATTCTGAGCAATTTTTGATCCTGCTAAGTCAATTGCATTAATTCAGTTTATCTCAAGTAAAAGTGATTTTTTCTTTAATTTCTTTTTTAAATCACATTTTGCATGTTCTAATCTAGCTTGGAAAAGCGATCAAACTTTGGAGGATTCTAAGAGCCTGGCCCTTTTTCCATCTTTCTTAAAATTATGTTTTATATGTCCAATTTGAAATCAAGAGTGCATACAAATATTCTGTGCATATTTTGTTCTTTAGTCTGGTTCGAGGGAAACATACGTCAAACCTCAGAGAATAGTATAGAATATTTTTGATTTTTTTTTAATGGCTGTTCGCAATTAGGAAAACATCAGCATCGCGTGTAAGAAGCCATGAAAGGGCCTGACGGCATGACGGTGAGGACAAAACAACAAACAACCCTGCCCTACGTGGTAGCTAAAAAGGTGTACTCACAGCTATTATGAAGCATGACTACGTATGTCTGTTTTCCATGAAGACTGAAAAAGGGAGAGGAATATGAAAAAAAAAAAGGTCGCTCTAGGGGTGAACTGATAAGCTGAACATGGCTTCTTTCTCATTTCATGTTGTCTATACACGTTTACTAATCATCTCATGATTAAACTTTGGAGGAAGCTCAAGAGACCGCCTCGCGTGATATCTTTCTTTGTTGTTGTTGTTGTTGTTGCTGTATTTGTTTCATGGTACATAATAAAGTAAGAAAAATACAATCCTACCCTATTATAGCTGTTGTGAAGCACTTGTATGTCTGCTATCATGGAAGGACTGAAGAAGGGTAAGGACTGTATGAAAAAAAAAATCGCATCGGTGAACTGGTGCATTGAATACGACTCTTTCTTGATGTGCATGTAGTATATACCAATCATGTCGCTGGTCTGTCTGACGTTGATCTGTCTTTATGTGTGATTCGAATAATTTTCTCTAACAAGCATTCATGTAAATGAAAGAAGTACTCACAGTTATTATGAAGTATGTATTTGGCTGCTGTCAGCTGGTATACTGAGCTATATCATTCGTTATTTGAATTATTACGAAAGAATTGAGGGCAAGTACTATGAAAAAAGGTCGCTCTGAAGAACTGCGCTAAACATGGCTTCTTCCTTGTTCTTGTTTACTACTCATCTGACGGGTAGGTCTGGTTTGTTTTAAGGTCGTTTAAGATTTTTTATTCTTCTTTTCCTCCGACTGCGGCTGATACGAAATCCAACAAACACCGTGTGCGACACCTAACTTAGGATTCGCCCTCTCCCAATAAAAGAACAAGAATGTATAAAGAATGGAATTTTTTTTAAATCTCAAAACGGGTAAGCGCAATTTTTAAACATTACATTTTTTTTTTATTGTAAGTCCGTCATCGGATAAAGAGCAAAGTAAAGCCTTTTCAATGTACCTCACATCACTTGTTACATAAAAAGGAATTGATTCTTATCCTTGAAGCTATGAATACAACGTTTCTCACAGTTTCTTGGCGTTTTCTTTGTTTTTTAAGCAGCTCTAGTGGCAAATATCCCATTTTAACATTAATGAATTTATCTCGTTTTGTTATCAAACTCTTCATGATAGTCGTTGTCTTTATCGTTTAAAAATTGTGGATGGATCACACTGACATTATGTAAGTATATAAAGGGCGTTTACTCCACGATTAACGATAGATAAAGAAAACGTCTGAAAGCAGAATATTATAGGTCTATTCACCTTTGCTATACATCTTCATGGCGTAAGTATTGATTTTACTTTTTTTTAGGCTGTGTGTTGATGGAAGTGGTGGTAGCAGTAGGATTTATATAGAAAGAGCAATAGCAACAGCAGCAGATGTAGTAGTAGAAGTAAATTGCATGGTGATGGTATGACTGCAGTATATTAGTAACAGTGGCACCTCTACTATACTTCTACTATACTCCTACTACTCAACTAGTACTACTATACTACTATACTACTACTACTACTACTACTACTACTACTACTACTACTACTACTACTACTACTACTACTAACTACTACTAACTACTACTACTACTACTAACTACTACTAACTACTACTACTTCTACTATACTCCTACTACTCAACTACCACTACCACTACTACTTATACTACTACTACTATTACTACTATACTACTACTACTACTACTACTACTACTACTACTACTACTACTACTACTACTACTACTACTACTACTACTACTTCTACTACTACTACTACTACTACTACTACTACTACTACTACTACATGTACTACTACTACTACTACTACTACTACTACTACTACTACTACTACTATCGACATACTGATACTACACTTTGTAGCAAATATATTGTTGTTGTCATTATATCATGATTATTGTGCAATCATTATCAAATCGCGTTGGGGTCAACAGCACAAAACACAAACACGGCCCACGAAAAGCTCTAGGCATATTATACACATCAGATAACTTGTTCTTGATCGTTCTCACTATTTCCGGACACATCATGCCATTAACTTTCATGGGCGGATCCAGGATTTCCGTAAAGGGGAGGCGCCTTTGTATAGAATTAAGAGGGGGGCGCAAGAGCCTTCCCCATTTTTTTTTTAGGTGATCCGAGTATCCTCTCGGATCACCTTCTGTATCTGTACGGATTCTTCCTTCTTCTTTATTTATTTCTTTATTTCTCCTCAAAAGTTGTGAAGAGGTTAGCTCAGAAAGTCCTCTGCCTATCAATTTCAAACTTATACCATATATTATGTATCATGTCCCAAAGACGACAGATCTAGTTTATTTCTTTTGTTTTAACTAAAAAAATAAAGAGGGGGCGCGCGCCCGGTGCACCCCGCTCTGGATCCGCCATTGACTTTTCTCCCCCTATTATTAATCCAAACTTTGATAACATGGCTGGATAACATTAGCCCTCATTCTGCTAATAGTTTGAGACAACTTCTTCCTTTTAAAACTATCACAAATTTCATGACTATATCGTCTGCATGCGGTACTACGTATTTTGTGTGGCAATTACCCATTCAAGGCCCAAGTAAAACGTGTATTGATTTATGTAGGACTGATAAGGATTTATTTACTGCGCAAAGAACCAACCCAAATTAATCATTTGAAATGACGAAATGCAAAGATAACCAAAAATTCCCAAAACAAAACTAATAAAAAAGAAGAAGAAGAAGAAGAAAAGAACTTGTAGATGTATTCTATTCTGGGTTAAATTGCGACAGGTATAGTATCATAATATAGTCCAAGTTGGTTGCAATTCCAATCAAAATCAAGATTTTTTTTTTTTTTTTTTTTTTTTTTTTTTTTTTTTTTTACAGCAATGGATCCTTATAAACACCTGGGGCGCATCGTACTGCCTTCCAGTATAGTTAAAGACCCTAAGAACCCCGTTTAACAACATAGTATGATATACATATTAACATCAAAATCGTGATGTATCTGTAATAATAATCGAAGAAAATAAACCAATTCATGAAGGTTAGCGTCATTTTTCAGTAACCAATCAAAACTCATTACGAGTGCTAGTAAAACGTCAGGTGAAACCAGAGTAGCATAGACTTGTCAAACCAATATAAGAACAATGGTCTTTAAAAGCAAGCCATGAATTACTCTGCCTCCGAAGGAGAGAATGTAATGGAGGTTCTTACGGCATTTCGATGAAGTGAGCGCGCAGTTTATCAGAGATGAAAGGAAATGCGGATAACGCCGCACTTAAACGCTGATTAAACTGCGGCTTCTTTAACTTTCGCTAATAAAGTGAATTAATTGAGAAAGTTGCTCTATTAGATCTTGTAATCCGCCCAGTCTAAACCTCCTTTTTTGTTGAATTCCTCAATTTTATCTCTTGGGCAAACAAAGCACTGTTTGGTAGTCCTGGACTACCCAAGAATTTGTGCATTGTAATGCAGAGATTGGATCCGCGGTGCTGTTTACAGGAGTAATTAATGAAGAAGACCACTTCAGGTCCTTTTCTCTATTTTTATTGGTCGGCAACTTCAATCGAGTTTACCCCAAGTCCACAAGTATAAAGAGAGTGTCTTTGGCGAAAGTCGTAAAAGTTCAAGCTTCTTCATCTGCGTAACCAGCGTATAAAGTATTAATGCATTCTCATCGCTAAACTTTCCATTCAAATCCATTCATTCTTTTTTTTCTACCTCTACAAAGGGGATTTGGGCCGCGGAAAACAACACAGCACTTGTTAGCAAAGCCCTCCCCGTGTTCATCTTAGTGTCTCATTATCCGCCAAAGGACCTGCTTGCCCCTCAATATCGGATTATGGGTGTTCCTCTGAATGAGAGATTAAGGCGAGATGAAGTTATAAGGAACGTCGCAGATCAGATTTTATCATGGAAGCCCTGTGCCTTCTTGTATGCCTGGGTCTTTTAATGACGGTCACGTCTGTATGGCATACAACCCCGTTAACTTGCAGGCAATTGTGTGTTTATGGGGGCGATTAAAGGAAGCAAAGTGGTTTTTCATAGGCCGTATCATTGACCATACAAGCGTGAAGATCCTCCCTGAGCGATACTATGCGGCCACATGAAAGGCATACCGAGCAGCGCGTATAGACGAGCGAGAACAATAGAAGGCCAATCGAGTCGCAAGATTCACCGTCTTGTTGTTTATTCGCGTGCGAATCATTTTATTCAATCTCCAACGATGTTCCTTCGTGCTTGTTAGTTAGCCTTACCCCCTTGTGTAAGCTTGTCATGAACAGCGACTTTATAAAGACAAGATCAAGAGGGGGGGGGGGGTGATGGAAAGAGTGTGTTTGAGAGAGAGAAAGAAAATAAGAGAAAGACGAATGAGATGAGAAAATCACTGCTGAATAGTAGAAGTGAAGTTTGTCGTATAGCTCTATTGTTGACACTCTGGAAACAACTGCTGCTGAAATCCACCACAGTCCCCGTGGAATTTCCATCAGCATTTTATGGATCCCTTAATGAACTCGTTTCCCTCTCAATTCTATCCTCCGTTCTATTGACTGGGTAATTTTTAGTAGATATACGGAGCATAATTATAGAAACCTTGCTCATCAACGGGGAGTTATCACCCCAAGTGTTTTGCGATAAACTCCTTGATCACCCTCGATAACGCGATCTAAATCTTTATCACGCAACAGCGATTATTGTGTGACTTTCAGGATAGGCACTTAAGGGATCATTGTCCGGTCGAAACAACAACAGCAGCAACAACAACGACGACAACAACAGCAGCAACTACTACTACTACTACTACTACTACTACTACTACTACAAGAACTTCAACAACAACAACAACAACAACAACAACAACAACAACAACAACAACAACAACAACAACAACAACAACAACAGCAACGGCGTAGAAGGGGGAGGGAAGTAACACGAGACTTACTCAATTTACCCAAGAATTTGCAAATCATAATTGATCGAAGATTAATTTGACAGTAACAACATAAACACCAACAACACTATTTTCCTTCTTTGTTTTGAAACGAAATGTCTAGATGTAACTCTTTACGCTTTGCTCGCTTAGTAGCTGCAACCATTGTAAGTGAAAATATATTGACTCCTCAACTCACTGCGTCTTATTTTGCAACTCGATGACAATTTTTATAAGAGCGCTGCCTGGTATTACCGGTGATCCAATCTACAAAACTGCAATGCCGATTAGTCCATCGCTGTTTGTCGCTGTTACGTATTTAATTCACCCTCTTATTACGATGTGATTGATTTTTTTTTTTTTTGGAGGGGGGGGGGGGGGGCTAAGTAATGCGAGCTATGCTTTTGCTTTAGGCTCCCCCATGCACTTTGGTTCTAGTCATTTACCTAGTCATTTACCATTTGTTGCAAATGTATAACTTTTGTTATTACAATGAAATATCTGTTTAGATTATTTTTTTTTGTACATCAAAAAATAAGACGTCAAAAAATAGAACTCAATTATCATGTTTGTTTCTTGTTCTTGTGAACACAAAGTGGAAATATGATTTAAATCGATCAATCATGGGTGTAGACTTGACTTGATTACATGGCACCATGAAATAGAATTGAAATAGTGATAGTAATACAGTAGTAAAATTGTTTATCAAAAAATTATACAATTTGTAACTACACGGCTGAATTGCAGAATTTGTACATCCAGTGGGTAATGATCATACAATAATTTCAATAATTAAGATATAAAATCAGACAGTTATCATAAATAAAAATTGCATCAGACAACAATAGTGAATAAAATTTCAAAATAAGGCCTAAGTCAATTATACTTGTACATTATACATTGGCACTATACAGGTAAGTGGAGCATATTTCATAATCGTACACGTAATTAAATACACACACATCAATTATATGATAACTAATGGTAGAATTCATCGTGGTTGGCTATTGGTATTGCATTATGGTGCCAGTGACAAAGTGCAACAATCTTCAATCATTAACTTTTCTTTCATTTTCCATTTTCTTCTTCTTCTTCTTCTTCTTCTTCTTCTTCTTCTTCTTCTCTCTCTCTTTATTGGTCTCTTCTATACTTCTTTCTGTCTTCTATTCCGGTGTCATTATAACACTTCCATTATAACACATGGGTTACACCCACACACACACACACACACACACACACTATTGTTTCAATTCAATTCAGTATTAAATACAGTTTTATTTCTGCATTCCATTCAATACAACATAACAAAATGTAACAAAATGTCGGCATAATCATCGTATGACTTATTTTTATGCATTTATTTAGTTACATTCAGACTGTGGATGATCCGTATAACCTTGAGTATAAACTAACTTTGAGTGTAAGCTTTGGCATGCTATGGGGCGCCAAGTGTCGCACGGTCGATTTTGTTACGAAATCAGCCATTTTGTCGACGAAATGAGCTTATCTTATCCATATATAAAGAGCTTATCCTCGATCACTAGCTTTTATACACGTTTTGTAGCTTATAATCGAAGGGAAATGTAGGGTGTATGCAGAGAGAAAAACAAAACCACTAAAGCAATGCCAACTTGAGGACACGCTATAGAACGGAGGGAACACTTCGAATAAAGTTTTTGGGGAAAAAAAAGTAGAATTGGAAATGCAGGAGACCATTTTTCATCATTACAGATTGACTAAGAAGATGGCCCAAGGTAAACTTATGACATAACGTTAGTAAACTATCATTAAAATCAATATACATTATAAACGTCGTCACTCATCGAGTGAACAACAGTGCAGAGGGTGCGCAGTGCTGTGAGGTGCATTGAGCTGTTAATGCCCCTGTCACACTTTGCCGGATAAGGCAAACGCATGAGAAACGATTATCGATTTTTGACATCCGTTGATATCCTTTGAAATGCATTTAATGTCATTTTATCCTTTGGATGGACGTTTCTATTCCGGTGATTTCCGTCAGAGCCACCAGAAAATGTTGTGCATGCACAAAGTTTTGTTTTCGCCAAAAACGGATAGCGCAATTTGCCCCTTGTCTGATTGTTGTATACGTTTTCTCCTGTATCTGTACTTTACTTTGTTGTTTTCCACGTGTATCCATCCGCTAGGCCTCCTGTAGAATCCGTTGCTGCATGCAAGAGATTTTTTATTCAATTCAATTCAAAGTTTATTTCATTTTTCGACAAAACATATAAGTTACACGTCTTTTGACAACAGAGAATAAGGTAAACAGAACCTTTTCGAAAAGAATGTAAAACAATTGAGGAGGACCTTATAGTAATTATACATTGTAGTAAAAAAAAAAACATGTAGATGTTTTTAAAACAGATGGAACGGATGGAACGGCTGTGCACAGCATATCAAAAGCATACGCACGGTTCTCTGACATTCGACTGACTAAAATTAGATTTGTTAAGATCGCAACTGCTGATCTGTACATTAACAAACATGTCGGGGAAAAAAAGAACCAGTGGGACTCGAACCTGTCATCTACTGCTTTCCGGGCAGCGGCACTACCACCAGGCTGGCCCTGGTTGCCGGCAGTGGCACGATGAACATGGAACAAATACCCAAGCTCCGAAATTCGACATTGTTATGTTAAGTAGTCCAAAGCGGACAAGGCATATTTAATGAAAGAAATATATTATTCAGAGGGGTGAAGGTCGAGTCCCACTGGTTCCTTTTTTCCGACATGTTTGTTAATTTACAGCTCAGCAGTTGCGATCTTAACAAATTTAATTTGTAGAGGGAGACAAAGTGAAGAAACTCGCACCTGAACCTTCACCCCTATGAATAATAACTTCCTTTCACTAAACATATTGTTTAGACTATCATTTCTGAGGCCATTGTCCTCGTCAAGCGTTTGCTTAGATGATGGTCTCCTGAATTTCTGTACATCAAGAGTTGCTTAATTTGTCTTTCAACGATATACGGGATCCTATGTTTGCATAAACATATGCATAAAATAATGCTTGTTTGTTTTCAGTTTGCATTGTTTTAGAAAAAATGTTGGATATTTGAATTAATCATCTTTATGTTTTAACTGTCGGATTCAAATTATACTGTGCTCAATATGTTCGTTCAATTGACTTTGTATTTCATCTATGTATGAAAAGGAAATTCAGAAATCAAATCAAATCAAATCAAATCAAATCAAATCAAATCAATCAATCAATCAATCAATCAACCAACCAACCAATCAATCAATCAATCAATCAATATTCACTTGTATATTCATCGACAGATACGCGCTGCAATCTTTCATGAAAAATCAATATTCACTTGTATATTCATTGACAGATACACGCTGCAATCTTTCATGAAAAAAAATAACATCTAAACCAATCAAACTCTCGACTTGAAATACCATGATATATAATTTTTTCAAGAATCTTACTATGGGGAATCACATCCAACGCTTTCTTTAGATCCCCCCAAAATTGCCCCTGTGAGATGTCCTTTAGGGTATATCTTCCAACATAGAGTCAACTATATTAGTTACGCAAGTTGCATTCGAATGTGATGGCCTAAAACCAGACTGTTGAGAAAATTATAATTTATTTTCATTTAGATGAGTTAACAACTATCCATGTACTGCTTCTTCTAAAATTTTTGATAGAATTGGCAGTAGGTATGCTGTTCCATTTGACTAACGTAGGTTTATGTTGCGAAGGCAATAGTAAAGCGTTGGTGAAGTCTACCTATAATCAGACATTACCACTGATACTTAACATTACTCTTTGTTTAATATATTGAGATGTATTCACGTTTTCCAAGCAGAAAACAAGAAATGATTTCATATGAATTGAAATCAAGTTGACAAAGTTAAATCTTTTGAGAAAACCCGCGACGGAAGCCATATATGACGACATTTTGCCTCGCATGATAACCATAATGTTCTCTTCATAGCGTCATAACTACTATAAATGTTATAGGAGACAGTTACCAAGCAACCGTCAAATAACGATGATGAATGAATGCGATGAATCCTTAGTAGATCGTAACATGGCGCATCGCAGACACAATTAGGATTTCATCTGGTCCAGTTGCGGCCTACTATGCGATTTCAGTTCAAGATCGCGTGGGAGCGGCGGGGGGGGGGGGGGGGATGAAGAAAGGAACAATATGCACCTTTTTTCTATAACTTCCCCCCTGACATTTATATGAATATGTTTGTTTGTTTGTTTGTTTGTTTGTTTGTTTGTTTGTTTGTTTTTGTTTTTTTTTACTACCGAAATGAAATAAATGCTCGATCACTCAGCATCTTCCATTGTCTGGTAGGTATGTGGTTCCATTTGACTGACGTAGGTTTATGTTGCGATGGCAATAGTAAAGCGTTGGTGAAATCTACCTATAACGCCAGGCAATCAGACTTTACCACAGATATCTAACATTCCTCTTTGTTTAATGTATTGAAATGTATACGATAATAACGTTTTGATGATATGATGATAAGGTCTTATTTACCCAGGCAGTGGCGTACCGTGGGTAAAGACAATGGGGGGGGGGGGGGGGGGGGCACCTCGTGGTGTGCTAATTTTGAGGGTGCAATGTGTATGCTTGTGCGTGCGTGCGTGTGTATGTGTGTGTGCTGTCAGTCTGCAAACTTAATGGGGACTACAATACATAACGGAATGTGAAACATTCCTCAGCGCAGTCATTGAGCAACATTGCCACGAGTAGGACTCTTCCTTTTACTGTACGTATAGTCAGGGGCGGATCCAGGAAATCCGTAAAGGGGGCCCAAAGCGAGGGAGCGTATTGCGACCAAGCCTGAGCGAGCGGAGCGAGCGAGGGTAGGGGGGGGGGGGTGGAGGGTGTGGGAGGGGTTGTCCCCCTCCCATGGTAGGGAGAATTTTTATGTTAATGCTGGTCATCGTGCGATTTCCTGCATACTTTGGTAGATTTTTAATGATTTTGTTACTCTGAATAATTTTGGAAAATGGAATGGAAATATTGTTTTACTCGAGGAATGTGAAATATGACTGCAGTAGAATTATATAAACATATAGTTTCTGCGCTCATTAAATAAATGACTGATTGATTGATTGATGACGATGATGATTACTAAAATGTAGCTACATAATCCCAATATTGCATTGATAATAAATTATTAGTTATGATCATGTTCTTCACTACGAAATTAGATTATATGCGCGAGTGAGCGTAGCGAGCGCTCTGGAATACACATATTTATAATGTAAGAGAAAGTTATCTTTCCGATAACCCAGGACGTGTAGCTCCAATCTCTTATTGCAGGCTATAACTGCTGGCATTGCTGATAATTTATTGCGAATACCTTATAACATTACCCTCTAAAGTCATTCCACATATCCAGAATCATCATTTACTTCTCTTATTTGTGTGTGCGAGCGAGCGAAAGCGAGCCAGCGCCTGAAGAAACATGCTCTTTTCATGTGTCTTGAATTATGTTATCATTTTTACCCAATAAATATCTTCCCGAAAAATATAAGTTCCAGGTGCAAAAACTGCTTTCATTCTTGTCGGCGCAAAGTTTGTTAACTAGTCATGTTAACAGTTTTCCTACATTGATTATGGAATGACGGTGTGAATCGACAAATTACTGGCAGCAACATCAGGAGAAATGCATAACAATTAAATGCGAGCGAGCTTGAAAATTTTGACATTTTCCAGTCCAAAAACTGCCGTTTTTTAGCTGTATTTTTTTCGCTTTTTTAACCAGCGGATTGGGGGGGGGGGGGGGGCGTAGTTACGCCACTGTACCCAGGGTAGCCTCTTCAGTGTTGCTACTGCTAGAGAATCCTGCTATCATTATTACCCTATATAGCATTTACCAGGTACCTATTTATACACCTACAGGTCGGGAGGGGCATAGTGGGTAAAAACATCTTGTCCAAGGACGTAAGCACTGAGCGGCATTCGAATTCGGGTCCTCCGATCGGGAGTCGGGAGTCGTATCCACTATGCCACAGCGCCCCCACAATCACTTCTTGTTTTCCATGCAGAATAGAAGAAATGGTGATGAAGTGAAATCAAGTTGACAAAGTATAATCTCTTGTGAAAAACCCGGGACGGAAGCCATATATGACAACATTTTGCCTCGCATGATAATCCTATGTTCTCTTCATAGCGTCATAACTACTAATGTTATAGGAGACAGTTACCAAGCAACCGTCAGATAACGATGATAAATGAATGCGATGAATCCTTAGTAGATCGTAACATGGCACATCGCAGACACAATTAGGATTTCATCTGGTCCAGTTGCGGCCTACTATAATTATACGATTTCAGTTCAAGACCGTGTGGGAGGGGGTGGGGGGGGGGGGGGAGGAAGGAACAATGTGCACGTTTCTTTTTTCCTTAACTTTTTTTTTCATGACATTTATATGCAAAACTTTAAGATTATACTGTATGGAATATGTCGGTTTTTGTTTTGTTTGGTTTTGTTTGGTTTTTTACCACCGAAATGAAAATAATACTCGATCATTCGGCATCTTCTATTGTCTGATAAGTATGTGGTTCCATTTGACTAACGTAGGCCTATTTGTTCCATGTTCATCGTGTCACTGCCGGCAACCAGGGACAGCCTGGTGGTAGTGTCGCTGCCTGGAAAGCAGTAGATGCCAAGTTCCGAGTCCCACTGGTTCCTTTTTTTCCGACATGTTTGTTAATTTACAGATCAGCAGTTGCGATCTTAACAAATTTAATTTGTAGAGGGAGACAAAGTGAAGAAACTCGCACCTGAACCTTCACCCCTCTGAATATCTTTGTTTCATTTAACGTATAGGCCTATGTTGCGAAGGCAAATGGTTAAGCGTTGGTGAAGTCCACCTAAATAACGTTAGGTAATCAGACTTCACCATTATACCTTACATTCCTCTTGATGCGCTCATCGCTTTTATTTGTTTCTGACCCTTGTCATTTCCACGTGCTACTTTTCACATTCTCGCGTGAAACTAGAAAAAGCCGTCAACCCGTTAGAGCAAGCTGTCTTTGTATCGAAATATTACTTCACCATCGGCCGAGCTTTTAACGTTAACTGTAGAGATTACTGCGCTTAGGGGAGTAATTACTCTTTAATTAGCACCGAGACACTGATTTTTATTGTGTACATACCGCGCGCAATAGTTCTGTCTGTTTTATTTCTTTTCTTCTGCCGGTAAAGAGCTCGCCACCACACCAACTGACTCGCTTGCTCTGCATATTGACAAACCGCTGTCTTATTTGTACTCTTGACAAGAAGGAACACAATAGGTGGGACTAAAGAAAGTTGTTGCGCGAGGGTCGATGGCAAAGTGTGAAATAACTCCCCACAATGGAGCGGAAATGTCTCCCTTTGACCGAGCACTGTCCTACCGAGGGACCGAATGGGTGTCATTCCCGATTTTCTTTTTTATTTGTCAGCCAAAACTCAAAAGAGGATGCAGGTGTTCAAACGTTGATGATTTTTCGTCGTTTCTTGTCATTTAGGCGCTAATGCACTGACCTATTCGCCTCCTCGAAACTGAATAATGTACACCATGTCTTTCCCCGCATACTGTGTGTTTATTGGCTTTTGTATTCTTTACATTCTCTCAAATTTCTTACGGTCTTGTAATGTCGACGAACTCTTTGTCGATTTGCCAGTATTTACAGGTTATTTATTATATATAATATACTCTTTTATAGTGGAACCTTGCTTGATGATACAACCGAATTGTTGTGGTTGGGCCTATATGTTCTGCTCTCTTGGTCTTTTTTTTTTCTTGTTTGTCTGTTTCGCCTTCTGAATTCAAAGTTTAAGTGAGTTTCGTGCTATATATTCCAAGAAACCTTTAGGGGGATGCCTTTTGATCCTAATTGCCAGGAGACATTCGCAATTAAAGTCTTCTGAAGGACGTTTCCTTCTATTGAAGAGAAAGTGATATTGATTTATGATCAAGACACATTTAAAGCAGCACATCAATAAAAAGTAACAACGGAAATTAACCTGAAATGACATCAAACATGATTTGTCAGGTAAACTTTTGTTCGCAAGTAATAAGTCAATATAATGTCGCTTCTTTGTCAGACAGTAGGCCTACTGTCCGCTGACGTCTCCTGATATTTCATTTAATTTGTTTCATTTCTAATACAGTATGATAACAGCATAACATCTACGTGTACAGTATATAGATATACGAAATCAGTGAGACCCATTTCTATAAAAAGTGAAAATAACTATGTCATGAAATTCAGTCACATAATACTTTACGGTGTGAAAGAAAAGTTTTTAGAAATCACTCGCGCGGACCTGTCCATTTCCTTCATTAGCAAAAATTGTAATGCCACTTCGGTATATTTATCAGTGATGCTTCTCTCATTCATCCTCCCGGAGAGATACCTTCATTAAAAAACAAAGGAGCTTTAGATTTAGAACGCGGACGTTCAAAAGAAAAAAAAAAACTTTTCAAGACGCGTTCTGGGCCATTTTTGGCGTCCGCGCACGACGCGGAGAGCTACTTACTAGTACTTGATGCAGTGATCATAATGAGGCGCCCATATTCACAATAGGCTGCGTCTTCGCGAAATCTAAAGCTTCTTTGCAACACAACGCAGGAAGAGAGGAGAACGGCCAATGCAATCGTCTAGACTTCCGTGTCTCAAATCTAAAGCTCCTTAATATTTCTTTAGATAAATAATGATGAGTATCTATCCATCTATCTCTATGATCTGTCTATTAATTTTGTTTATCATGTATAACACGCACACACATGCACAAACATAACTACATTTATACCTATGTGTGTGTGCGCATGTGTGTACAAAGATAGAAAGTGACAAAGAGAGAGAGAGAGAGAGAGAGAGAGAGATAGACAGACAGACAGACAGTCAGACACATAGAGGACGTGAAAGAGATTTGAATTATATTACACATACATTTACCATTACAGCCAGGTGACCAGTATCGTGTTGGTTCTGCTGACAAACACCGTACCTATAGGGTCCTATATAGTTAATCGAAGAACGAGAAAAGTGAGATCGCATTTCTTTTTTGGTAATTGCTCCAATATTGTTCTTTCGTTCATTAATCTTTCTCCAAACAGTAAGTTTCTTTTGATCTCATTCTTTCAATAATTCAATAGTTCAATACTTCAATTATATTTTCATTTCCATCCAATAAACAGAGAATATATGAATAATGTATAAGCAGAGCATATTTGTAATAACTGCAAAAACGCAAATTCGCAAAATAGATTTGAAAATGAGTATGAAAATGAAATTGTATACATTATGCATAAAGTGCAAGTTAAATAGGGATGGGAATGGAAATTCTTAAACTCAAAAATGTAATTTTGACTTCTCTTGTTTTCATAATATGTTGTCATCATATGCCGATCACCAATGTAAAATACCGGATATTATGTTTCTTTGGTTTGGTAGTTGGTTGAATTGACAAAATGTTCCTTGAAAACTTATAATTATAAAGGGTAATTTACGTTCTTGATATTGTTACCAAAATTTCATTCTTATCTGCACCGCGTGGGCGCGCGCTTACGCGCGCGCACGCACATACACACACATACATCATACCACCATACCACCACCACCACCACCACACCACCACCACCACCATCACCATCACCACCACTACCACCACCACCACCACCATCACCATCACCACCACTACCACAACCACCACCACCACCATCACCACCACCACCACCACACCTCCACCACCACCATCACCACCACCATCACCACCACCACCACCACACCACCACCACCACTACTGCAAGGACCGACAAGTGAACACACGAATGATAAACCAAGGAGTTATTAGTACCTCCTTGATAGAACCAGGGAGGTGGGAAGAGTCTTCCCACCTCCCTGATTGAACTCACGCACTTTATTAAAACTACGTAAAAAGAGGGACAAAAATGGGTCATGACAGACACACAGACACACGCTTCGCACGCCCCCTAAAAAGCCCTCCCAGGTGATATAAAGTAATGAGGGCGCTATCAGTGGCAGCATCAGGATAGTAAGCTCTACCAAGGAGGTTCGGGAACTTCAGTTCCAATTGGCTGTACAAAAAAAAATTCAAACGACTGTCAGTGTCCTTTGGATATACACAAAAGAATTTCATTGGTGCATTTGTGCCTTTGATGGTCGATATTTGAAGCTGCCATCGTTCTGGGCAATCTGCAGATTAATTTCGAGCTTTACGAATGTAATTATAATACATTTCGTTTATTTATTCATTAATGGAATTAATTTTTTCTAATCATAAAACCTGTTAATTGATAGTCAATTCCGTTTAGAAATATCTGCATAAGTGTGAATCAGAGCTGTATGTTGTGAGAGTTTTTGAAACTATTATTCTCGTGGACGGCTGATTTTATTACTTTTCTGCTTAATCCCAACAAAGGAAACTGATGCGATATTACTTTATATAATATCCTACAGTTCTTTAAAAACCAATATGTCATATTAGTGCCCGAACAAATACCGCCCAGTCGATTACTTTTGATATTCATTTTACCAATTTTTGCGCAATTTCAATTCGAGTATCCCCGTGTATTTACCACCAGCAGGGCTCAACTTTTTATAACTATAGGGATGGTGTAAAGTAATTATCGACATAAAGGTATACATTATCTTTCCCATAGAGAGTGTTTAGTGACTGTGCAAACTAGACAATACTTGATTCATGTTTCTTTGCAGTGCAAAGAAATATGAATCAAGTATTGTCTTCTTATCTGTGTGGCAGATTCAATTAGGCACTTTTCAAATAAAATGTTTGAGTTGCTAAAGTGTCTTTTTGTTTGTTTTTTGTTTGTTTGTTCGTTCGTTGTTATTATCATTATTGTGCACTATACCATAATTGCTATTTCCTGATATCTTCATGCATCATTCTTTTGTTATTTGTCTATCATAGGCCTATTGACGAGCATCATAAAATTCATGAAAAAGACATTAAATAAAAAATGTCTACATAACTATCAGTGGCGGATCCAGAGGGGGCGCACCGGGCGCGCACCGGGCGGGTGCGACCCCTCTTTATTCTTTTGTTAAAACAAAAGAAATACAAAGAAAAAAGGGGGCAGTTTGTCTCCTGTTATGCAATGAAACAAACATACATTGTAATCAGGAGCACTACACACTACTTATATCCTGCTGTAATCTGCAAATTGTACAAAATCAAATGATCCAGGGGTACATGAAAAAGGAGATTTATACGAAAATCAGATTAGAGTATATATTGCTCGCATCATTGAATTTACATGCATTGTATCAATCTTTATAGGGCTGCAAACTTTAAACAAAAGTATACAACAGAACATCTTTGTATGCGACATATCAAATTATTTTTTCTTTAAGTAAATGACGGAATCCCAGTCATGAATTATTCTGTTAATCCATTTTTGTCTTTAAGAGCTGGAGCACATTTTTCTTCTGTACTTGAGGATTGGATCCGGTCTCAGCAGAGCAAAGTTGCGCAAGTGCATAGCTGCGATCGCGTGCAACGTACACGTACAGGTGGGCGAAGGCGCGGCTACAGCAGTATGATCGTACAGGATCGTACATTTGATTTGGCCGCGATCACAACAAACATGGCCGACGCGGAAGAGGGATTCTCCAGTGATGCGGTACTAAAATTTCTTCTTCATAACGGCGGGCGGGCCACAAATGTCGAAGTTGTGGGACACTTTGCCAAGTACTTAAATGACCAAGAAAAGAAAGGTAAGTTCTGTGGCGAAAAGTTTGTCGTAGCCATACAATGTCGAGTTGGAGAACTTGTCTGGTACCATTGTGTAGTCCCATATACTCAAATGCATGTTACAACACCAGACAATTTTTTCTATAGGAATGGGATCGGACCGCCTATTTATTATCAATGGCAAGTGCCAGTAATTCACGTGAATGTCCATGCATACACATTGATGATTGAGAATATGACAATCTAGAAGTTTAGAGGCCATGCACAATCATAACCTGATGAAAATGACACCAGACGCAGACCTAGTAGGAGTGGGTATTAAATGCGACCACCAGTCCCATATCATATGCATACACATGTACCTTTAGCGTAAATGGTAATAATGGGGCTGTGGACTGTAGCATTCAGGATCATGACAGGGTAGTATCACGGACATATAGGGTCTATCAACTTAAAATCGAAAAATTTCTTCAATTTGAAGACTTACCAGTGAAGTTGAAGTAAATGTGGTTTATTGACAACAGGTTTCGTGCAACGTTTGGTTCTGCCAATACTAGACCTAGGCTTCTAGAAAGTTTCTAGTCCCTTTCTGTTCAAATTGATGACTTAATGTTACTCGGTCGAGAGGAATCTGGGAGAGCTACACTGAATTGACGGCCGGCGCATGCGCACACATCACATGCGCACAAATTTCAAATCCATTGCTGGATAAGATGTCTGCGTGCGCATGCGCTGGCCGTCAATTCAGTGTAGCTCTCCCAGGTTCCTCTCGACCGAGTCACGATCACATTAAGTCATCAATTTGAACAGAAAGGGACTATTGGCAGAACCAATCGTTGCACGAAACCTGTTGTCAATACTTCAACTTCACTGGTAAGTCTTCAAATTGAAGAAATTTTTTGATTTTAAGTTGATATTTGTCCGCGATACTAGCCTGTCATGATACTGAATGCTACAGTCCGCAGCCCCATTATGCTACAATATATTGTAGTAATTTGTACATGTGTATGCGTATGGGGCCGCTGGTCACAGGTAGGTATGACAGACACAGCTAGATATAGAATAGAGCTAGAGAAATAAGCCTAAATTATTACATGTAGAAAGTTGTCTATTTACGTAGAACACTAAGTTACATGTAAGAAGTTAACAAGCCCTACACTACTTACTACTATACTAGTCTAGACTATCTATAGCCAACAGAATTGCAGAAAGAATTGTCATCCCATAACCAGTCCATTTACCTACCAATATATACCAACGTACTTAAATGCATGGATGGTTCTTGTTGTTCCAGAGCTTCTTGACCCATTCTGCGATTCTCTACACTAAGAACTTTCAGTGCCCCCGAACAAGATCCTTTTTGCCCATGAACAAAGAACAGACAGGTTTGTAATCCACCTGGTTCCTCGGCGAAAGCAGTAGAGTGGTTACCTTTTCACAGTCAACTGCATGTGCCATCAACTTGATCAAACAATGTAAATTAATACCAATCGTAATCAAGTATAAGAATAAGATATGAATATAGCGTGTGGTCGGCTTGCAGATTATTTTGTTAATGTTATTGGGGTATAACCTGACAAGGGCACCCAAATGGCGTCGGTGAAAGTCAAAATCTAGTGAGCTCAGCCTTGATTACTACATACACCTGGTACACTTGTACTTACATCTTCATACTCTTTGCAGGAAAACAAGCATGCTGTACTATGTTGGAAAAGGTAAATTACGCCAAAGGTACATGCAATCTTGAGACAGAAAAAGAACAAAAACTTATTGTTTATAAAATTAAAGTAATTTTCCAACTCTGTATACAAACATAAATTAGGGCCATGGATGCAGACACTATTGTGAACATTTTTGGAACCTGGTAGGCCTACAATTGTATACCAGTTTCTCATCTATGAGTTGACGCTATGGGAACCTGGTAGTGATGTACCAGGTTCCTGTAAGGATCGGATTAACAATACCATTGCCAACAGACTATGGCCATTAGTCATGAAATAATTGCAATAAATATTTCAGGATGCATGCAGAAGTTGCACAATACCAATTTGCTACCTATCGCCCCTCCCCATATAGAGTGCATGCATGTATGGTTTAGTGCATCTGCTTAACTTAGCCATCCACTGTGTGATAAGTTGTCAGGATAACCACACAGGTGACATCCCTCATGCTCCTGAGCTATGGGACGATTGCAGCGATTTCTCCTCAGTGGATTGATATTTGTATATTCACTCTTTCGCTATCTCAAACTCAGAGTGACAAGAGAGGGAGAAAGAAAGAGGAAAAACATATTTATTGGAGAACCCACGGGGGGGGGGGGGGGGGGGGGGGGATTGCCACATTCATCCCACACCACAGTTCAGGAGCAATGCCGCTTCTGATCTTCCTCTGGAAAAGCGCCCAAGGTTTATACATGTAATTATACCCTACTCTTTGCATGGACCTACACATTTTGTTATCGGTCCATGCACTTTGTAAGGAATGAATGAAGTAGGATCATGCTTGGGTTTTAACATGCATGGGTTATGACTCTCCCACACATACCCAGATACTGCAAGGTTTTTCTTCATCCTGAAAATTCACATTCGGCAGTCACACTGCACTATTACACAGCCTAGGAATCTAGACAATGCAGTTCTTTCACCCCCATCCTCAGGACATAGTGGTTACATGTATTAGTACAGTGTAAATTTAACATCTTTCTGGTGTCTTTAAAACCAAGGTCAAAGGTGTCACTTCCAGTCAGGCTACCATCTGTGACATCCAGGTTTTGCTTCCCAACTTTGCGTATTTAGCTTTTAAAACGCAAAACCGTGCACAAGCTGATCGATCACTCACATTACAAAATTTGTATGTACAGCAGTACATTGAAAGTGTCATAGCTGTGTCGTAAGATCTGCAGGGCAGCAAAGTTTGCAAGTTTCTCCACAACTTTGGAGACTGCATTTCTAGCATAAATGCATCTACAAAGTTAATGATTTTAATTGAAAAAACAGAATTCCAAAAGGGCTCATACATTGCAGTCTCAGAATAATGTGGCACCAGGGATTCTACGCTGTGGCTTACAAGGAGTTACTAAACCCCTCTCAGTTGGAAATCATATATACGGCAAAGCTAGTAAAACCTTATACCAGTATAAATGTGAGTGCTCACAGGCAGGAGCTTAAATGCAAAGAAGTGGAAAGGAAGTTGGAGAGTGCTTTCCTCTGGTACTTATATCCAAAATAGATAATTTGTTATCACCCAAATCAACCACTTTGCTCAGTGATGCCAAGCTGTATGAAGTGGAACTAGGTCATGATTTGTTTTGTGTGGCTGCTAGTGAAGCAATGATTGCTTTGAGGCAAGTGATCATGAGGCCAGTGGATATTATGTCCCCTGCAAAGGATTGCACTAGATGTGGACAAACTATGTACAGTGTAGTTTAAACACCATATAATAATTCAATTAATGATGTGCTTGAAGGCAGTAAACCAGTAATTTTTGTGTGATGAAAATGTTGTGTTGGAAAAAAGAAGGATATAGAGAAAATTGATTATGGCATTTAAATCATGATGTTTTTATCATGGCTACTACTAAAACACCAAATCAATTCAGTGCTTGTTTACGTCGATGTAGGGCAATTTGTCAATCAGTTGCAATGAAAAAACATCTCGACGGAAGAATTTCACTAATTTGAATAACAAAAGCAGTACCCGCTGCATGCTATAAGGATTAGAACCAACACTTGCTGTCGGGCGAAAGCTCGGTGGTCTAGTGGAGATGATGCCTGTCCGGTGATCAGGAGGTCGTAGGTTCGAATCCTGCTCGAGTTGGTATGCCCATGATTTTTTATCATGGCTACTACTAAAACACTGATCAATTCAGTGCTTGTTTACATCGATGTACATAGGGCAATTTGTCAATCAGTTGCAATGAAAAAACATCTTGACGGAAGAATTTCACTAATTTGAATTTCCTTTGGCATGTTTACATAGTAATTGCTTAATTCATGATTTGATAGGAATTGTTGTCGATATTTCTTTTTACTTTCAATACATCTTTATTGTTATTTTGTGAGAAATGATACCTCTTTTTTTCATATAGGTAACTGCCATTTACAGTGTACAAATGTACATATCTGTGAGACGTGCCTATAACCACTTTGCTACAATCATCCAAAGTTATGGGCTTTAATATACATACTGTACATTAAGCACTGTCATGCTTTAGTTTCTGAGAGCTCTATCAGTAACAAATGTATAAATAGAATTAAATATTCATTTCCTGTATGGCAGTTAAAAGGAAACGGTCAGAACCAGAACGTGGTGGATGTGCACTGATTCTTCAACTACTGGTATACACTAGGTGCATTCACATTGTGTACATGTAACTACAAGTTGTACCTGTGTTTTACTCTCGTATGCCATATACATTTGAGGGGTTGTTATTTTTGTGAATTTTGCAAGTCTGTTGCTATTTGCGAATCTAGAAGCACACAAAAATGTCTACTCCGATCCGCATTTATGAATGCGACGTGGACGCGGACAATGTATATTTCTCTGTTCATCTCTGTATTTCACAACCTTGAATCTAACCACATGCAAAATTGTCACAAAGTCCCGATTTGCAAAAAAAAAAAAAATAATAATAATGTATGTTTTGATTTTGAAAAATGTGATATGATGTTTGTGATTTATAGCCGAATAAATAATGATAACAATAATAATAATAATAATAATAATAATAATAATAATAATAATAATAATGATAATGATAATAATAATAATAATGTTAATAATAATGATAATAATAATGATAATAAAATAAAAAAAAAAATAAAATGAAATATTAGACTGGCTAAATATGTAGCTTATACAGTAATTTGTTGCCACCATTGTCACTGGCAAAATACCATGGAAATAGATACTGCTGTATTCAGTTGGTACAGTACTTTGTCAATCACAAAATACCACTATACTTTATGGCCCAAAAGTCTGTCTGATATATTAAAAACACTGTGCATGTACACATACATGTATACTAGTAAATGGCCTACGGAGAGAAAATAAGAAAGGTGTCAAGTCATGTGACATGATCCACACTGAAAGCTCGCTGGTGTGTTTCATACCAAGTTTGAATTACCACCCTACATGTACTGTAGATACCGCGGTATTTCGTGATGTATTTCGCAGTGTATTCATGTGAACAGGAAAGTGTGTGTGTGTGTGTGGGGGGGGGTGTATTTAAAAACATAATACAGTATTCATCGCATAATCGGGACAGGCTGGGAGTAGCAAACACGGCCCCTTTAAGCGGGGTGCCCGATTTCACGATGAGCACTCACCATACACTAACGGCATACGACATGTACATGTGTGTAGTGCACACACACACACACACATGCATACTGACGTACTGTACATGTACATGAATACACAACCACGCTACCCCTTGGCGTGACCCTCTAGCTCTCCCTGCATTCTCGCAACGATGTAGAGTCATCGCAACCGGGTTCTTCTTCTGTCACCTCTCTTCGAACACAAAATATGAGGATTAAAAGCTAGCACTTTCTTAAACATTCGTAGAATTCTTGGACACGTAGGGCGTTCTGTATGAATACATATCCACAACCATGGAAAATGATTACCCAGAACTGATGTGGGAACGTCAATGAAAAGTCCTTCAATCATTCAATCATCACGGCTTGATTGTTTACTTGCCGCGATTACTGCACTGTACATGTGTTGTCAATATGTAGCGATCTAGCTCGCCATATATACACATGTACAGAAAAGCGAAGGCGGGCAGCGAGCTGAAATGTACGTGTACTGGATGGACGGAGGTCAAAACACACCAGTCCAAAGCTTGCTTTGTAAGTTCGATGTAAACGACAACTGATAGGGAATCTTTGAAATATTGTTGTGGTATTTTGGTAGATTTTTTTGTGTAAAATATCAACAAGATCAAAGATCGCTTGAAGAAAAATTGTCCCGTTTATCAGAGGTCCCCGCCCGATTATCCAGTGAAAATATCGTGCATTGGAAATGTTTCTGGGAAGCGTATGTCATTTAAGCGAGGTTCCCGATTATCAGATGCCCGATTATGCGATGAATACTGTACAACATACAGTGCATGTCAGTCCAAGTAACATTCACCACCAAGTCTAGAAATGATATACAGCTGTATATCTAAAACACAGTGTTCATTAGAAATTTAGTGCTGCTCTTATTTTTCTTTCAGTTTTAAAATATGTATATTTTCAATTAACATTTACATTTATTTGATCTTCTTTTATTATTGCATAGATGTCAGTCAAACCTAATATATACTCGCCCCAAAATTATCATTTTGGCAAAAATTCTAATAGATGCATGTTTTAAGCAACTTTAGGGCAAAGTTGATATCTCTCGAATTAAAGTGTCCCCAAAGATCATATTGTATGGGGTGGGGGGGGGGGATAATGCACAATCGGAACGCAACATCCCTGATACATTGTATGTTCCTTTTTCCTGTGGAAATACATGTACCTAGGTATATTGTGTACTGAGTACCGGTATTCCATTCTTGCTCTTATCTGCATGCAGACCTTTGACAAAATTTGTATTTCACCCGTCTTAAAGGCATAATTTACCATGTGAAGATGAAACAAAAACCCAGCATTAGTGCTTTATAATAGTCCTAAAATGTGAGTTTGAGATGGAAACAACCCCTGTAAAATTTGAATCTGTATAATCAATGTTAAGTATTGTTGAATACACAAAATGTGAACAATAGTTATAATAATTTTAAATGTTTTTAGGCTAAACCATCTACAGTTATGGTTTAATGAGAAAAATACTGATATCTCCTTATACTTCAGGCTTTATTGCAAAATAGAATATGCTTTGTGATACAACAGACCTTCACATACATCAAATGTGATATCTTAAACATTTTTTAAATCACTATTCCCAAAGGTAAATAGGACCTTTAACTCTGAACTAGAGTTACCCAACTGAGCAAAGTTCTACTTTCTGTTGGAGAGCTGATGGCTGTAGGCAGTTTACGGCATGTTCAGAATATTACTGAAGGGGACACATAACAATGTGCAGTGTGATCTTGTCACGTCCATATCTGAGAAAAGTTTGAACCTTGTGGAGATAATCTGAAATGAAATTTGCCATTGGATTCATCAATCATGTCGTTTTGCATGTCAAAAAGCTGCCATACTCACTAGCGGTGATTAACATTCATTAGTGTGTCACATGTCAAATAATAAATTCTATGATTGTGAAGAAGACAAATGTATAGAGAGAGTTATAAGATATTTTATTTTATTTTGTTTTTATTATTATTATTATGATTTTTTCTTTTTTTTTCTTTTTTTTGGGGGGGGGGTGGAGTATTTGTGCGCTTGTGACATTTAGTCTTGAATGGGTCATCAAGGATATTATGTTTTGGCATACTCGGGAGGCTCTACAGCAGATACAGTGTATTCTCATATTCATATTGCACAACCATCGTCCTTATCTTTGAAAATGAAATGAAGTGCATTAAAGAAATGTCAAGACCATGTGACCTGTATGGCTTCTTTTTTGTTTTGTTTGAAAGGTTTACATTACGTAATGAAGCTGACATACAGACCTCCAGATAATTGCAACTTTATCAAATATTTGTGTATTTTTGTTCAGGTGATATCATCAAGGCTGTTATATTTTGGCATACTCGGGAGTTTTTATGTCAGATACTGTACAGTCTGTTCTTTATTGAATTCATGAAATTCTTCCGTCGAGATGTTTTCATTGCAACTGATTGAGAAATTGCCCTACCACAACGTAAATAAGCACTGAATTAATCTGTATTTTAGTAGTAACCATGATAAAAAAAAAAAAATAAATAAAAAAATAAAAAAATAATAAAATCAGGAGGTCGTACGTTCGAATCCTGCTCGAGAATGAACACCCATGATTTTTAATCAGGGCTACTATCAAAACGCTAATCAATTCAGTGCTTATTTACGTCGATGTAGGGCAATTTGTCAATCAGTCTGTTCTTTTATGCACGTTCTGCAATGACCCTTTTTCTTATCGTTAAAAAGGAATCGAAGTGCATTTTGTAAGAAATGTCAAGACTATGTGACCGATATATTTTTTTTTTTTTTTTTTTTTTTTGGTGGGGGGTTCTTTGAAAGGTTTACAACATTACATCATGTAAAGAAGGTGACATACAGACTTCCAGACAATTACAACTTGAGAGAATGTTTGTGTATTTTCATTCAGGTGGATGCACTATTGCTGTGATAGTCTTGTTCAAGACTCACTACACATGTATGTGAGCTCTGCTGTCAAAAACGAGGGCTAGATCCGAATCATAGATTGAGAAAAAACCTGTGAGGAAAATCACAGAATTCGGATTGGATGAATGTGTGTCTCAACTGTTCCTGGATGAATTTCACTTTATCAGGGACTCCCCTGCTATAAAAGACCCACCACATTGTCTCGCAAATATTCTATTTAGGAGTGTCCTGAGAATTCAAGACTTTCACATTCAGATTAATGAGTAAACCCAGTATTTGATTCATCTGCACTCCAAAAGTGAAACCACTTTAGTTGAGTCACGTCTGAACGTTTGGGCATGTCTAAAACTTGTCATTTCCTTATGCAAAACGTGTTCTTTAAACAGAGCTAATTTTGTGTCTCCTGTTTGTGAAAAAAAAAAGAGAAGAAATCTGAAAAATTAGTTTTGGTTTGCAGAGGGTAGATTTAATGGAGGAAGCAATTAAACCCTGCTATTGCAGCACGGAGCCACGTAAATATAAAATATCCCATTCATCAACTTTCATGCTGGCCGGACATTGCAGTGTACAGACAAGCATGCAAAGGAGGGTCACTCGAAAGTGAAACACATTTCTCCTCCTCTTGCTCAGGTGTTCGGTCTTAGGCTTGTTGTAGCAACTTGTGGGAGTGTCTGTTTGCTTGTAGTTTTCATCAATTGCTGACCTTTGCATGAGTTGTTCTATCAACATAAATAGATTCTAATCGTCAATGAAGGCTATTCATTAATAATGATACAGTGCAAATCACCAAGTTGCTGTTGATATCAATCTTTGAATCAGTTGCTGGACAGAATGCTGATATGACAGACTGTGTATGATATGCACTCATGATTAAACAGATCAAAAGAGTGAGTGTCTGTATCAAGCGTCATCACCCACATTATTACTTTTCTGCATAAGCGACCTGTGGAATTTCTGAGACTCCCATGATTTTTTCGAGGTGCTGTAATAATGGTCACAGGTTGTGTGCGTGCACGTAATTTAAATCATGATTCTAATGACGCATCACTGGAATCATGATTCAAATGACACATTTTAGCCATGTGCTTGCAAACTAGAATCGCGAAGGGTGATTTATTGAATCATAATTCCAGTCAAATTCCATTCAATTCCATTCAAATGACGGTCCAGAGGTATTTTCCACTATTTCCAGTCACTCTTCTGCGGGATTGTGGAACGAAACAGTCATATGTACAGACTGACCTCTAAATCATGTAACTGGTAGTTACCTTCTCACATCTATTTACCTTGAACATATTGATTGTTGATTTGGCATATTATTCCAGACTTGATGTGTCAAAGGTCATGTGGCAGTGGTCAAGGTCAAACTTTTTTTTTTTTTTAAACGACTTTATGCCCTGTGGGAGTCAAAAAGTACTAGCTGTCAAGACCTATTAGTGTAATTAAGTCTCTGCTGCCAACACCTCAGTAAGTGTGCAAAATCTAGGCTACATGCATGACAGAGCTGCAGTTGGAAATGTATTATTAAACACATTAAAAGAGCAGTAAACTATGAGCATCTAGATGCACAATCCCGTACCATTTTCAGTTTTCCTGTAGACAGCAGTGTAAGTAGTAGAAATGATTTTGGAAGCAGTATGATAGCATGGCGATGTAGTTAAGTACATATCTGGCTTTCAAGGGACAGCATAATTTCCAGAACTTGTGTACCTTTGAGTGTTTCTTGATCCATTTGAACATCATAACACAGCTCGGTCAGCAAATAAAAGAGTTTTTTAATCTAAGGCTACAGAAATGTTTATCAATATCTGCTCTGAACTGATCTATATGGGAAGTCTAATAATATGCATTTTTTTCTTCTTTTCTTCAGTTCTGAACAGACAGAAATTCAAAGATTACATCAATGAGGTGGCAACAGTGAAGACAGAAAAGGTAAATTTTGCATTCCTTGTGAAAGAATAGAGAAAGGTAGTGAGTTACACATTTGAACATGTATATGTGGAGTGTGTGTACTGAATGAAATATTGATTATTTGAATGTGAATGGTGCCAAGCTGATATATGTGTACTGCACACATGAATGTTAAAAGCGACATTAAACAGGCATATTCACACACACAATATTTTCCTGGCTAACAGTTTGGGTCTGAATGAATCCCCAGCCTGTGTGTGTGTGCATGTGTGTAAACGTCCCCGAACGACAATACCTCGTAATCATTGAGGAGCATTCTAATGACTACAACTTGGCGAATGTCGGTGATGTAATCAAGTCCACACATGTACGCAGCATTCCCATATGGGGGAAGTCAGTTTGAAGCCTGCATTCGGTGTTCCAGATCTTTGTTGTCGTTAGGGGCTCAAGTATTTGTGCCATTCTGCTCTTCTGATCTTGAATCAGTGAAACACAATCTTTTAATTTCCTCCAAAGAAATCATGAAGCGGGTTTGTGTCTGGAGTAATGGGCAGGAAGTATTGAGTTACACAGGCCACATGAACCACAGCTTTAACATCTGATAGAAGTATATGGGGTATTAGAGTTATCTGTTGCGCACTGCAGGGTATAGAATTTTTGTCTTTCAAAGAAGTTATGCGTCCCTTGGCATGCTCCCATACGTGAGGAGGGAAAGAGAGAGGGGGAAAATGAGGAAAGATGTGTTTGCCAAAACAAAGAAAGGGAGAGAGATGATGAGGAATAGAGTTTTGAGAAAGCATGCCTTCAAACTCTTTTGGCTTAAGCCCCCTGTCCATCCAGACTTTTATCACCGAGCAGCATTGAAAACCAGGAACAGCCAACATGCGACCCCAGCTGATGATCTCCCCGTCTTGCTTGCTCTCCTGGACGCGTTGCCAAGGAGTCGCTTGGAAGCATGTCACAACAGATCGACTCCAGCACGTCTTGTCCCCCCCCCCCCCCCGTCGATGCCAGGAGCGTTCTCTCAGCTCTGCCTTGCACCCTCGCCCTGGGAGAAGAAGCCTGTGGCCCTCCCTGGCCCAGCTGCCGGAGTCTCTCCGGTGTGAATGGGAAAGACAAATTGCCGACACTATGAGTGAGCGTCAGATATGGGTGTGGCACTTTACTTTCTTTTTTGCTGTGTGTGTGTGTGTGTGTGTGTGTAAGTACAGCCTGGGGTTGTCGAAATCATGAGATAGATGAAGGATTTGAGTCCTTTTATGCAACGGTGTTGGTTTGCACATTATGTCACAAATGGTGATTCCATCCCTTCACTTGGCAAGGATTCGATGCAATTCGATACAATGCAGACTTGAAGTCTGTATTAGGCAAAGTTGTTAAAGGGGTGGATTTTTTTTTCTGTTATGTAGTGGTAACTCAATTTATGTGTACGTGGGTTTCATTTCCCTATAATCCGTTACATGAACAATTCTGAAATCCTCGTATGATTTGCATATTTGTAGATCTAGTGGGTTACCGTAGGGAGTTGATTCACACTGACGTTTACACTAATACCCCGTTTGAATACATATTAGCAAAAAGGGAGTTCGTAAAGGGGAAGTCCGGATGATTATCAGCCGTTTCCTGTGTAAAGAACAATATTTCATGAACCTATTACCCTTTTCCCCGACTAGAAAAGACCATCAGATACATTTACTATGAGCACAGGCGCGCACATCACACGCGCACAAATTGACGACCGGATAAGATGCGCTGACCGTCAATTCAGTGTAGCTCTCCCAGGTTCCTCTCGACCGAGTCAAATTAAGTCATTGATTCAAACAGAAAGGGACTATTGGCAGAACCAAGTGTTGCTCGAAGCCTGTTGTCAACACTTCAACTTTACCTGTGAGTTTTAAAATAAAGAAATTTTTCGAATTTTAAGTTGATATTTATCCGCGATACTACCTTGTCATGATTCTGAATGCTACAGTGCACAGCCTCATTTTACTACAGTATGCGTATGGGGCTGCTGGTTGCAGTTACGCCGCCGATGGGGAGTATGACAAGGCTGCATCGAGTAGTATTTGTAAGTTTTGACGACAAACTTGTATTGGAGATCCATCTTGCGCACCTTCCCTGCTCATTTTCTGGGTTCGGAATGGTAAAAAAAAACACTCTTCTTCTGGCTATCGCCCTGTTTATTAGAACACCCAAACACTTGACACATCGGCATTTTTTAAGTGAAGCAATAGATCATGCCGCGTGCATCCGCTGCGTGGCCGGAACCACGCGGTACGCTACCGCTTGCTCGGCCCGTATCACCGTTGCTCAAGCAGGGCTCCCCGAGCCAGCTGACGCTCCAAACAAAAAGCAATGTGGGGCTAATATGTCACGCCGTCACGTGATCTTTCTCGCCGGCGTACAGAAATCGAACAGTTATGATTCAAAATTAGTGATGCTAAAAAATCGATTGTGACGAGTTGGGAGAGTATTTTTTAATGAAACTTAGTCATTATGGTCCTTGATTTATGTAGATTTTGGTGAAATTTATTTAAAATTGTCTGGACTTCTCCTTTAGGCCTCCTACACTGTACAGCTGTATGGCAGCCTCGAGCAGCCTTTCAGCGCAATATGAACAGAATTCAGTAAAGGAGGTCCGGTCAGATCAGGCTCTGAAACCACCTATAGGGGTGGTTTCAGAGCCTCCTATAGCTGTCTCAAAGAGCATTGGCTGCAGTATAAAAGCTAGGGGGTTCGAGAAGCCACTTTTTTTGCCGACCCAAAAGTCATCTCAGAAGTTCATCATCTACAGTATATGTATGTAAACAAACCAGTCATTGTGACCAACTGCCACTGATAAACGCTGTACAACTTGCACACTTTTGCGGTCAATCGCGTTTGCGGATGTTATGTAAGAAAGTCAAAAGCCCACACCACGTATCGGATGGGCATTTGACTACTATGGGAATGGAGCCAGTTGGGCCTGCTTTTGGGAATCCAGCAGAAGCAGTATACTGTAAAACATGATACACAGTGTATATTCGTGGCATGAATTTTTCGCCAATTGGAACCGACGGCCTTTTTTGCGGCATGAAATTTTCGTGAACTGCCACTGGCATTCAATGCATATAGCGTAGACAAGAACTTTCACATGCATTGTAATTTTGCAAATCTTGGCGCTCGCGAAATTCGCGAAATTAAAATGCACGCGAAAATTCCTCGTTTTACAGTAGACAGACAAGAGACCACTTTTTTGAGCAGGCTTTTGAACCTCCTCGAGGAGTCTCTGAAACTGGCCTGAGGCATAAACGGAGTGTGAATGTACACGTACATTCATGCTGAATATACAAGTTGCACAATGTCAAGGCACAGTATTTTTTTTGCAGAAAGTTTTGCAGAAATTTGTTTTGAATAAACAAAATCATCCTGATGTATTCTTTATCTCGTAGACTTCAAAGTTTAAGAAGAATTGGAAAAAAAAAACAACTCCCATAGAAATATTCTTGCCAGAAGGTACCAAGACAAATATGGTTGTGCATGATATTACAAGGATATTGTTCAACATATCAGTACCTGTTAGTAATGAGATTATCAAAATATTGTCAATGCCAATTTTCTTGAAAAGAAAAAAAAATCTTTCAGCAGGTATCTTCACGTCACGTCCATGCCAATTTTCTTGAAAAGAAAAAGAAAAACCCTCTTTCTGCAGACATTTTCAAGTCACATTTTCTAGTTTTACAGACAATCCTGAAAGGTGAACACACTCTACTGTAGCTACAGGCATTGTGTAGTCATGCAAACTAATTGGTCAAAATTCAATCAAAACTGCTTTCTTAGGTCGGCAAATTCGGTCGACCATGAAAACTAGCAAACATCCTGTGAATTATTCTCTCTTGTGCATACTGTGAACATGACTTCAATACATGACATCTGTGAAAGTTTTGATGCACATAATGATATCCGGACCTTGAAAATAAAAAATCGAATAAGTTTTCCGAGACCCGCTATGTTACCGTGTCACTCTCACCACAATTCTACCGCCCGGAGGACCTCCCACAATGCTTTCAGCGTTGTGTGTTTGCATAGAAAACGGCCTCCAACTTTAAATGCATCCGTGCTGAAACAAAACATTTTGATGAAAAGTCTAAGAGTGTTCCCTGTGTGAACTAGTGAATCATTCTTCTCCTCGTTCCCTACCCTACCTCTCTATCCCCCCCCCCCCCTTTTGCATATATTGCGGCATGTGCAATGATCCGGGCCACTCCGGGCCCACAAGAAATGATATCAATTTCCTATTGAGATCATTCTGGATCTGACTGGGAGCTCGGTTCTGCAAGTGCTCTGCTTCTGCCCTGCGCCCATGCTTGTGCTTGCCAGTGTAGTCCTCCCCCCCCCCCACTTTTTTTTTTTTTTTTTTTGATCAATGGGAAGAGTTGCGTAATAATGGTAGTTCCCTCTGCAAAAATTCTGAAATTTGGGTCGCTATCAGGGTCACTTCTTTTTGATTCAGCATTCTCACTGTAAAAAATTTCAAAACTTTTGAGGTCCCTATAAAATTTGTCGAGAGCTGACGTGCATATTGATTCATGAATGATATGCTAACTATGCCACAATGCCAATTCAATATACTATGGCGCAACCACAGCTTGTAAAAAAATAAAGGAGTAACACTCGCAGTGCACTAGGGGATATAGAACAGCTTGAATTTTTTTGCGGTCACCTTCTCACTGTGCGACTTTGCGTCTATTTGCAAAAAAAAAAAAAAGAAAAAAAAATCCAACTTAGGAAGTAATATGATTTGGATTGCGACCCAAATCTCTTGAAAATAATAAAATGGCATTTATTTCTGTTCGCACTGTAAAAATTTCTTCCTTGAAGTTGCAAAGAACTTAATACTGGGATAAGCTAAACAAAACAAAATAGATAAACAAAGAAAAGGAATCAAGCAAACAAGATCTTGACTAGTACTGTAAAGCAAGATATATTTGCAGCATGACATTTTCTCAAACTGGAGCGACACCTTTTTCACGGCATAGAATTTTTGCAAATTGCTACTGACATTTAGTCTAAAAAAGAACTTTCATGTCCATTGTAATTCGGGAATCTTGACTCGGAAAATTAGCGAAATTAAAATGCAAACGAAAACATCTGGTTTTATAGTTGTTATCAGCTATAACTACGCTACCTAATTCCCTTAAAAAATTGGCACAGCTGATGTTTGTTTAAGATAATTTTGAATTCAAAAGAGTAAACTATCATACATGTACAGTGTGTATGATACAATACAAAATGTTTTAGATGACCACTCAAAAACTGGCATCGCAGATTGTGTACATGTGAGTTGACATTATTGATGTAATTTTCATGTGTTGTTTCATTTCTACATGCTTTTTTTGTGTAAAGGGTAATATGTAAGTCAGTATAATATCAAAATGTGGATACCTCATCTATTTGCTCAACAGGGTACCTGCATACTTTGCCTCCTAATATCCTCTTTCATAACGATGAGAAATAAAAGTATATATATTGGAGTTTATTATAGCATCCATGTAGCTAGGAGACAATCCAACATTGTAATGCAACCCCCAAATGTACAGAGTTTGATCTGTGCAGTGGTGATATTTTTCAGAGAGTACAAGCCTGTACCTGGTACTACATGAGATTTCTGTTTGTTTTGAGCTTGGTATTTATAGTTTCCTTGAGTTTGTGAGAAGGAGATGACATGAAACTTTTGTTGGCAACAATGTATAATTTTAAAATAAAGGAAACACTTTGCGAACAAAAATGTCTTTGTGATGTATCCAGTGCAGAGCTATGAAGAAAAAATGGCTTCCTTTGGAGATTTTGTGAAATTCCAGATTTGACTACACAACACAGATTGATAGTATCCATGCCAGTAGTGTCACTAGTGATGGTCACGCTGGCAAAACTTCTTGAAATTAACTTTGAGAACACTTTGCGATGTTTGCTCGTCCATTCAGACTGGTGGCCAAACTTCGCGAAGTTTCAGTTCTAAAGTTTTTGGTCACTGGTGCGCATGCGCAACAGAGAAGAAAGTGCGCACTGTCTGACAGCTGATAATTGTTATGTAAACAGTGCATTCGTATACTCGTACAAATACAATTGTACATCCCAATGAGTGCGCACTTTGGAGGCACAGCACATGGGAATCAAACCTGTCGTGTGACAAACTTTGCAACATTTCGGCTTCATGCATTCAGATCGAACAAACTTTGAGAAGATTTCCCCCAGTTTTAGTTTGCAAGAATTTTTCGGGAAGTTTGCAGTCACACTAGGAAAAATTTGACAACTTCAAAGTTCAGAAGTTTTGCCAGGGTGCCCGTGGTTACAGTAACTGTCGCCTGAGTGAGGCAGGTTTAAACTAGAGGACACCATCACAGATTTTCAGAGAGATGTGAATTTTTGACTCCTGTTTTTTTTTTTTTGTGTGTGTGTTTTTTTTTTAATGATTAGCTTTCTGGTCAGGTCAGGTTGGATCTAGAAATATGTTGCAATGGATTCTGCTTTGGATGAGACTTCCTGCACTGCTTCAAATTCTGATCTCTTCTAATGTGAAGTCTTGACCTCAAGCAATCTTAGGAACATGAGTGTGTTAAATCTTTTCTGGTAGGTACATGTACAACTCATGCACCTTACGCTGTACTGTTCATTTGAAGCAACGATAAATGACTGCAAGAAATTTGATGCAATAAAAGTCAATTTCTGTCTGTGATTCCATGTTCCTCTTTGTTGCATTTTACTGCCTCTTTTCTTTTCACTTTTCTTTGCTGTTTTTCCAGTGCACAGGTGTGTTCAAAGTTTAAAAGTGCAGCTTCCCCTCTTGTGCAGACCAAATGCAACATTGGTAGGCTATTTGTGGTACGCGGCAGCGCTCGGTACCGAATTCCGCAAAGGTCTAATGCCGTCAACGTGTAGCGAGTGATTCATGGGAGAGGTTCCCCCCTGGCGGGCGATCGGAGACTATGTCAAACATCAGAAAAATAATTTTGCACCATGTAAAACAACCTCACCTCTGGGCAGGCGTTTCGCTGAGTGAACAAATAGTTATTGTACAAAGAGATCAAGATATTGGGGTTATTGCATTCTTTCCCTGTAAAACCTTTCTTGGTCTTATTCATACGGTTTTTTTTGTTGCTGTTGTTGTTGTTGTCGGTGTGTGAAGGAGTGTCTAAACTTCCCGAGTGAGATTAGCCCTGGAGATCGAACGCTGAGATACGGGGGGTGAGTGCTCGAAGATCAGACGTAAGAGATGGGAGGGAAAGCGAGTGTAATTCAAGCTGAAAAGCAAGTGATTCTGTTTTTCCTACGACTTTGATTTGTCGTGTTTCTCCTGTGTCGTCCGTGACGGGGTCCCCCAGCTCAGTCATTGTTTTCGGCCTTCCTGACAGAAATCATAGCAGGAAATTTAATTGCCCCCGGCGTTTTCATGCCGTCTCTTGCCAGATCACACCAAGCAAAACGTGGCATTTATTAAGAGAGGTGAAATGGTATCTGGACAGGGGGATCTGTGACATATAGGTAAATTGGCCCCTTATAGGTGTGTACATGTGTGTATTAAACAGAAGTGCTTCAAACTGCCATGAACTCTAACATTTGCCGGAGCTGTGAGAGACACACATTCGATGATCTAGATCAATTTGCCGCAGTTTCTCTTTCTTTTTCATCTCCTTTTTTCTTCATTTCACACGAACTGGTTTTCTAGGTGATCAAACGGTCATTTCTTGTACAGGTTTCAGTAGATAATCGCGTGCAGACTGGTGAAGTTTAACTTCTGTCTTTACAATCAATTATGATATCACAGATGCGCAGGAACAAACACTCCCACGTCTAGTTTAGAATATTGTGCGTACCAATCATCAGTTGTCAAACAATCTGATGAAAGTTCTCTTGGTGGACTTTCGTTTTTCTGTTTCGATGTCTAGAAACGATGATAGAATTTCTTTTTTTGTCAATTTTGCAAATACAGTGAACTATGTAAGAGGAACTGACTGCTGTAAAGGAGGTATGGCAGCCATATTAGTGTGAATTCAAAGTTTGGACAAGGGGATTGGTATCTAAAAGCACTGAGGAGAAAATGACTGTTGAACGATACGCTGAGCACTACAAGTGTAGCAAATGGGTGATGTGTGATGAGTGGTTGCTGTATGGAGTTTGCAGTTTATGTCGTAGAAGAGTGATCAGCAGAGAGCGCAATGAATTTTATTGATAATTATGGTACTCTAATGTGGAGGGGTCGATAGACAAGGGGGAGGGGAAGGTAGGCATAACCTACTGTAAGCCATGCTGCTCTGGATCTGAGTTTTATTTGAAGTCTTCTTGTATCTAGAGTCTGCTGACTTTGGAAAGAAAAAACAACAACAACTGGCAATTCCCTTTGTGAGGTCCAGAATATCTTCTGAGTACATGAATGTGTATTAAAGGAAACCAAAACCCAAAGAGAAATGTGGATTGAGTGAAAGCAGCAACATTAGTAGAACACATCAGTGAAAGTTTGAGGAAAATTGGACAAGCAATGCAAAAGTTATGAAGTTTTACAGTTTTGCCGTTGGAACCGCTGGATGAAGAGACTACAAGGGGTTATGACGTCATGTGTGGACAACCATTATAAAGATAATGTAAAGGGAATTCCACAAAAATTCACTTTTCTAGCATAATGAAAGAGCACTTTGCTATTAAACCGCTTTCAGAAAACAGGGGGAATCAATGCTACCCTTAAAGGGTGTGTACAGTTCTGGTTGAGGTGAGGATTTAGCTTTTAACATTTTGCGAGATATTCAGAAACCACTCTATGAGGTGTCAAAGAGCATGCAATTCTAAAGGGTATCAAAAGTTTATTTGATGAAAATCGGTTTTGAAATGGCTGAGATATCCAAAAGTAAGGTGAAACAAAGAGATCCTAATAAAAGGCGTGGCCTGTCGCCTTTTATTATTATCACTTTTTTTTTGATATATCAGCCATTTGAAAACCAATTTTCATCAAATAAATGTTGAATCCTTCTTAAAATTACATGCTCTTTCATATTTCATAAGAGGTTTCTCATTATCTCACTTAGGAATGTTCAAAACATGAATCTCCACCTCAACCAGTACTGTACAGTCCCCTTCACATGTGTTGGTATCATGTTGATGGAATGTGTAATTTTCATGAAAAATGAATTTTTGTGGAATTCCCTTTATATTTTCTTGGTTTCCTTTAAAGTAAAGCCAAGGTCTTAGTACACCTGTAGGTCTTTGTTTCTTCCTGGGAAACCAGGGACCACAACCACAAGTGTGTTTTGCATCTATCCTGCAATATAGCTGGACACAACTCAAATTATCATGCTAAGCATCGAGTGTCATCGGCACCATTATCTCTTTCTTCTTGTCTCCTTTTTGTCTACAGATACACCTGTATGATCTCCTCCTGTTCCTCCTCTTCTTCTCATATTTCATCTTTATCCTCTTTTCTTGTGTTCTCGCTCTTTTCCTTCTACTTTTATTAGAATTTTTCCTTTCCCTCTTCATCTTCGTCAGCTTCCATTTTCTTTTTCGTAGTCTCTTTCGTTCTTTGTGTAACTTTTCCATCTTCTTCTGCCTCCTCTTCCTCTTAATATCCATTTTCTTCCCCTTTCTCATCATCAGAGGCACTGCATCTTTTATCTTCTTCGTCCACTTCCCTATCTTCTTCATCTTCATCATCATCATCATCGTCTTCTTCTTCCTCTTCCTTTTCTTCTTTTTTTTTTCTTTTTTCTCTGTCCTCTTCTTAATCCTTCTTCTTTTATTTTGTTCTCTTTCTTCATGCCTTCACCTGAAATCAGCGTGTGTTTTCTTGTTGTATAGATCCTGTTTACAGTGCGGGGCTGGGCCGAGCCGCGGCTGGGCCGAGCCGCGGCTGGGCCGAGCCGCGGCCGAGCCCAGCCTCAATTGCGAGGCCGGGCCCCTCAATTTTGTCCGTTTACACTACTGGGCTCGGCCGCGCTTTTGATTCAAACATTTCAATATGTTGTCGTAGTGGCGCTCTGCTTGTAAACAAATGCAATTTGGTATTGTCTGATTTTCAGACCCTTTGCCAAATGAATTCCGTGGCGACGAAGTCACCGTTCGGGCAAAGGCTTTTGCCGAAGGAAAAAAATCCTCTGCAGGACAAAGCCACCTTAAGCTATACTAGTTTTCGACATTGAGGGGGTTAATATCCTGAACAGCGAAATAATACAAGCAGAGGGTTTGGAAGCCAGACTAAAATTGGCCGCGCATTTGGCCCAGTTTACGTTTACACTGAGAAAAGGCCGGACTTGGCCATGGCCGAGCCGCGGCCGAGACCACCTCCAGAGCGAGGCCAAATGCAAGGCCAATTTGGCCTCGCATTTGGCCTTTTGCGCATTTACACTGAAGCGGGGCTGGGCCGAGCCGCGGCCAAGCCGCGGCCTCGCCTCGCACTGTAAACGGGGTCAATTTCTATCAGAACACTTTGAATCGTACCATGCTTCTTTCACAAGCAGTTTCTGTCCAGGCCCAGGTGTGCAAATCGGTACCTGGCAACTCAGGGGTTAGTGCTATGTACAGCAGGAAGGGGCTCCCAATAACGACAGGCCAGCACGTGGCACCAACACCCTTGAAGCTGCCCTGAGTACATAAGACCAAAGAATCGAAATTTTCTCCAAAGCTATTATCCTAAAGGTCTTTATTTGTTCCCTGCTGATTTTATCTAAAAATGTTAAGCAAAGTGTTTTCGCAAAAAATGTATTGCACAATGTCAAACCCCGAGTCACTGTGCTGTTGGAGGTTTGAAAGCAGTTGATCCTTCATATTCTGTAACCTCATCCTTTTACATTCGTCACTGGAGCATAGTACAGCTACACTGTATGTCAACCCCAATACATCACCCTTTGGAATAATAAGTTTTAAACAATCAAGCATGTCTCTGATGGCAACTCACTATAGCAGTAACCTGTCTATAAAGGCCATCTTCAATATATCTGTGTGCATGTGTGTTTTAGTGGCCATTATCCACAGGTTTGAGAGTACAGTGTAGGATCACTACTATGCGTAATCAGTGAAATGTTACATTCATGGAAGTAATCGTAGGATACATTTAGGCCCTAATTACTGAAACAACTTTTAGGATTGAGGGACCCCATTCTAGAGCATATGATTGATACTACTGTAAATGTACCATTAATACTACCTGTATGATTCATGTAAATTGTAATTAGCCAAACATCTCTTTTTATCCCTTCCCTTCCCTTCCCTTCCCTTGCCCCCTCCCCCAACCTCTGTGCTCTACACAGTCATGCTAAAGAAAGAAAAGAAGAGTAGTGTGGAGCATGATCTACAGCTGTACACATCATAGACAACTCTGTGTCATTCATTTGCCTGGGGCATTCATTCATTCTACAGCACATTAATTGTGGGATCAGAAAAAAAGCCCGTAATGATTTGTACGACGCAAAGCCACTCACCAGATCACTGTGAATCAGAGAAGAAGTCACTCCTTTCACTCATGAAAGTCCAGAAAAGTGATGAAATACTAGATAATTTGCCAAGACAGCATAATAAGGAGCACATTTGAGCCTAATGTTGTGGCTTTATGAACAAAAAAAAACCATCGTTTAGGATCACTTCCTCCCTGAAAGCCCGACTGAAGGCGCTGCTGAAACAGTTGTTAAAGCCACGGTAGGATCCCCTAGCAAAAATCCTTAGCGCCTCCCAAATCTGGAATCACTAAGTCCCGTGCCACTATCGATAACCTTAGAATTGGAGGTGATGTTTTTATTGCTACCCTGAGATTAGGGCGCCTGTACTGGGAGTCCCGTGGAATCAGTTGTATTTGGGGGACCACATCTTGCACAAATCTCTCCCTGTTCCTCCCAAAGACATGGGGCGTTAAAGGCAGGCTTTTTTATCTCTGCCGCGAAGGATGGCGGCTGGCCGGGGCATGTCTCCTCGCGAAGTATCGAGGGTTTGGAATCAGAAAAAATCAAAATCTAAACAAATCACGCCCCAACGTCAACAAAACAAAAACCAACTTTTATAATGTCAACCGCAAAGCATTGGGGACTCCCACTAACTCCAGTCAGAAGTTTTTGCAAAGTCAGAGTAAGTGACTACAGAGGAAAAAATCATTACATCTACAGACAGGCCTATACGTAAGTGAACTTTTGCATTTCCCATGCCAGCTGCTTGCGTGCTGGTTTAAAGTCGGCATCGGTTTTGTGTACATCTGGAGCGACTGTCATGTATCTTTGCTTTTGTGCACAGAACATTTCATTTGAATTATGGTTTTAAATGGGGTTTTCAGAATATTTGCCTTGTTTCCTTTACCCAGTTGACCGTGCAATAACATCGTTATGTGTACATCGCTGTGATATCAATAGTCTTTTGCAAATAAGTTTGTTGGAATGTATGTTTGCTGGAACAACAACAACAAGAACAACAAGAAGCAATGACAATGAATTCATAAACAGACAGAACAAATGTGGGATGCATGAAGAAAACAGAGAAAATCAGAGGTGCTCTTATTCTTCAATTGTTACAGTCAATTTAACTGAAATAAAAAAAAAGAGAATGCAAACAAAGGGAAACTGACCAGAAATGAATATAATTTATGATTTATTAGTGGAAAAAGACAATGGCACAAATAATGCAGATTGTAAGTCCCATGTGTCTGTAGCATGCAATTTATATTGTCTGTAGACTTGTGTTGACCAAGCCATCATACTACAATGTATGACTGTCTAATGGATGATGTCACACACCCACACACACACACACCCACACACACATTGTACATTTCTTGATGTGAAATATTTGCATGGTGTGCTACGAATAAGACTACAGAATCTTGTCTTGTTTTGTTTTATATGATGCAGAAGTCAAGATTTGACAGAATGTTTCATTGGCACATTGCATTTAACCCCACAGTAACCAGGGGGGAAGATTATCCCAGTGATAATCTGCGACACCTTGAGAGAGTGACTGTGTCAGGGTTAATTGTGTCCTCCCTCCACCCAGTTTGGGGTGCCCACAATGTGCACTCATTCCTGAACCTGATCTCCACAGTCATCGATGTTTATTTGACAACAGGTTATGTTATACCTTCGCTCAAACTCGGGATTTCCCTTGGGGCTTAACATTCTCTTTCTTATCCCTGAATCCCCCTCCCCTCCTGTAACATAAAAAAAAAAAGAGTAATTCTTGTTTTATTTTCCTCACAAATGGGTTTCGGGACCTTTAACGACAGTAGTGCAGGGTGTGTCCGCCATAACACGAGACATCCATTTTTTTAAACGCTCTATATTGCAAATACCTCAGCGTGCGTCAGTTTTGGAGGTTGAGGGGGGAAATTGGAATGGGCACGCGAACATGCAAACATTGTGCGGAGGATCACGATCGGGGAGACAGCACTAGATTACTGGCATTGGAATCGTGTGATGATGTGCGTGAAAAAAATCATTTGCACATTCATCATGTACCACAAAGTGGATGTTGGAACATGTTTCCCCAAGCACACCCACGCTGCCCACTTCCTCCTACTCCCCCCCCCCCCCCCACATAGATACGCCCTCAATATTAAAACGCTCGATAGAAAAAGTCACGCCATAACAGTTTATTGGTAACATGGGAACAGCCCTAGCTGATAGCATGATAAGAATAATTTGTGCTAGTGTTGTAATAATCAGCATGACAAAAGCGAGCATATTGCTGTTAGTGATTAAAGTGAAGCACTATTGTTAACCCATTGAGGACGAGTCCCGAGTTTACTCGGGCAAGTGTCTATGGGAAATGCGTGTTGTAGCAAAATCAGTCCATCCTCAACGAGTTAAAGGCTCTTACATTGCTGCTACTAATTCTGCTGCTTTTCTTATTCTATGTATTTCTACTAATTACTACTACTGTTTCTTCTACTACTATTGTTACTGGTACAGCTGCCACTATTATTGCTGCTACAACTTGTACTATTATGCCCACTACTACTACTGTACTACTACTACCACTGCTACTACTGCTACTACGACTACTACCACTACTACTGCTACTACTACTACTACTACTACTACTGTCTACCACTGGTACAATCATAAGACTCCAGAAATAATACCATTGAACAATGCATTGTATTATTTCTTGGAAGTTATTATTGCCTGATATTCAATATACAAATGATGCACAGGATAGAGTGTGTTAGTGAAGGTGCGGCGCGCTCGAGAGTATTGACAATGGTGCCATGCACGAGGCGCAGCCGAGTGCATGTTTGCAATCGTTGTCAATACTCGAGAGTGCGCCGCACCTTCACTAACGCCACAAAATAATCCTGTGCATCATTTGTTTTATAAAATGGGTCGAAAACTAACAGCATTATTCACGTACCTTTGTGGGTCAACCAGTCAGCTACATGTAGCACTCGCTCAAAAGTCAAGATGTCCGAAGATGTTCGTCCCAAACATTTACGCACGTTGCACTCGGAAATCCCGCACATAAGTACTGTACGTACGTATAAGAGTATACGTACGCCACATACTGTTATGCACAAGAAAGGCTGCCGGCTGTTGTGGCAGCCCACGGCCCGAACTAGAAGTTGTTTACAGGATTGAGAGCGCGTATAGTAGCGCGTGACGCACTTGTAACAACTGATTGAGTGCGCACTGCTAGTGTAAACATTGTGACGTACGTCAGGCCAGGGAGGTGGAAGAGAGACTCTCCTTAGTGCATACCTGAAGAAATTAATGCACGCACATGTGACTCATTTCAGCGCTTCCAATTGGCTACATTCTTGAACCCATTTTATAATACGTAATAATGAATGTAATTCAGTCAGTACGCGCTGGTCACTATGGTCATAGCGCGTAAAGCTTGTTATGGTGTCACGCACTTTAAAATGCATCAACTCAATCCAATGCATCATGCATTGCCCAATGGTTTAATCCTAGGAGTTTATAATTGCCTGATATACGTAATAATGAATATGATTCAGTGCGCACCGGTCACTATGGTCCTAGCGCGTATAGCTTGTTATGGTATCACGCGCTTAAAGTGCGTTAATTCAATCCAAATGCATTGTTCAATGGTATCATGTCTGGGATGTAATAATTGCCTGATGATTGCGCTTCATGGAGGTTGCATGAAACTCAGAGTTGCAATAAATACGGATGAACCTGCAGTCAACCGCGTGAACTTGTTCCAGTACATCTATATATACATATATATATTTTTTTTTTGGGGGGGGGGGGGAGGAGGAGTGGCAGCATATTTTAGTGAACATCAGCAAAATGCTTATTAAATGAATACAATGCATGTCAAACATGTCATGAACCTTTAATATGATATGACAACTTGCTTGTAAGAATACTCACATTTTGTACTTTTTGATTAATAACTAATATTACATTGTATATCATACATGTGACCATTTCTCAGTTCACTGCAATGTCTGCTACAATGCTACTCTACGTGTATTAATATAGTTGCTGCTATCACGACTTCTGTTACCACTAAAGTACAGTCAAAACTCTACCACCACTACATGAACTTTTTCCAGTACTAGAAGTACTTGTACTACTGCTTCTACTGTATAAGCTGTTATTTTTGTGTGGGTTTAAGTTTCACGAATTTTGTGAACCACAGTTGGACTACGAATTTAACAGCACACGAAAATGTCACCATGCGCTGAGGTAATAGTGCGCTTATGAAGGCCTAGGCTGTGTCACTTCGCGAAAACAACATCTTGCGAAAATGTCCGTGACCTCCTCATTTGCAAATAATATCTGTTCGCGAAAATATCAGCATATACAGTACTGTATGTTTAATGATGGTATGCGCATGCAATATAACTTTCCATTAATCCATTCTACTATGAATTCTCCTCCCCCCCCCCCCCCCCAAAAAAAAAAAAGAAAAGAAAAAGAAAAAGAGGGAAAAACCTGATGTCTTGGGAGATGTAGTTTCGGTAGATAAATGGATAGAACATGTGCAATTAAGCTTCTGGCTTTTAGATGTGATTTTGATAGAACTGTGTATTGAATCGAACAAAAGTGAATTGAGAGAAAAGGAGACTTGGGGCAAGCCGAAAGATGTGAGCTCATGCATCTTTGACAAATAGCTGGAGCTAATTCAAGGGGACAGTGGGGGAGGTTTGAGAAAAAGAACAAAAAAAGGAGAGAAAGAAAAATATCGAGAAAAATGAAGGGGGAACCAAACATCAAGAGTCCGATTGCCTAATATGATCCAACTCCAATCGATAAGGTGATAGAGAGTCCAACAAATTGCAAACTACTGCTCCGCAGGAAGTCACATTGCATCATGGGAGTCGTCAATCATGCGTGTGTGCTCCATCATGCAGCCACCTGCACCAAGCCCAACCCCTCCCCCTCCCCTCTCCCTCCACCAAAAAGAAGTAAAATAAAAACAGAAAGAGAACAAGAAAGGAACAAAATATCGGAACAGGGAGGGAAAACGAAAACTGAGGACCGGTGTGAAGAGAGGGGAAAGCTCAGAGAGAGGACCGGAACATTCCTGGGGTCTTAGCTCGCACCTGTGGAGCGAGAGAGAACAATTGATCATCGGCGGGGAAACCGTCACATCCCAGCCCGAAAGTGACAGAGAGAAATTAGCTCAACACATTGGCGTTTATCGTTGGCATGTATGTTCGTGCCCCCCTGCAGAGCGCCCGGCCTGCATATTGCCCGTTAGTTTTGGAGCACGCATCCCGCTCCCCCTACCCCCTCGATACTGTTCCCTTCTGATCGCGCTCGCTGGCGAGGTGAGGGTTGCAAAAATTGCTCAGCGCGGCAATTTTTCAAATTTGTACACGTCAGGGATTTACATTTGTAGGAGTATGTCGCCCAGAAACGACGGGGACTCCTTCGGTTTTCGCGGCACTCCCATGAGCCTCTGGCTTCGTGACAGCTCCTCGGAACGGACAAGGGAGGAAGTCTTAATTCACAAATCCATCTTTCTGTACCCATCATTCTATGTGACAGTTGCCATGAAATCAGAGGGAGCAATGTACTTACAGCTCTGCAGCGTGCAGCACGAACAAGTCATGACTCGGGGAGCAGCGATGCTATGTGGGGTGTCATTCTACTTTAATGGGGATGCGAGGCACAGGGACTTCCGCGGAATGGCTTTTTTCCAACTCCAGAGGGCGATTTTGAAGTATTGAATGCATGATACTCATCAGAGTATACGTCATAACACAACATCAGAACAGCAGAGAACAATATTTGGTGCCTTCATTTCCTTGATATATCCTGCATATTACAGTTGGACTTATTTTATAGTCAGAAATTGGTCTGCAAGTCAGCTCTACCAAAAAAGTACAGTGCAGTACAATGCAGTTGTGTAATGTGTGTGCATATTTCAATTCAACCATGAGTGAGAAAAGGAAAAAGAGTGAGAAAAGGGATGGGATGGGAGATAATAAAATACAGTAATATGGAATTGATCTATGCAATAGAACAAGCTCGCTCAATGTTTGTGTCTTGCAACTTCGTCATCCCGGAAAGCAGTAGATGACAGGTTCTATTCCCACTTGTTCCTTTTTTTCTGACATGTTTGTTCAAAATATTGATATATGCAGTTTCGATCATACAAATTTCATTTGTACAAAGGGCAGACAAATGGAAGAAAACTCACACATCATATCTTCACCCCTCTGCTTAATAATCTTGTGCTTTCAACTTCGTCATCGTTGGATTTAATAAGCAAGTCTCAGTTTTTGACTGATTGTTTCCACAGTATGCTGCTGTGCACCTATTGAGTGGAAAAGTTTATGACATATTTTATTGGACAGAGTTAGAGAGTAATATAGTGTAGAAGGATGGTGAGCTCTGCCTAGATGGACAAATTGAGGGAATCATTTTTTTTTTTTTTTTATCAAACTTTCTATGCAATGGCAAAACATTAGCAGAGCCCAGTAAATATTCTTAGGCCTTTCTGGATATTAGTTGTATACTGTAAAAGTGGAAATTTTCGCGGTGTTGAAATTTTCACGCATTTCACACATCCAGAAACTAGAACAAAAATAAAAGCACATGAATATTTTTGCTTGCCATATGTTTCAGTAGTTGATGTCTTGATAACGCGGAATTAACAACACGTGAAACTCTTCTTTACCCGGCTGAGCACAAAAAAAGTAGTCGCCCGAAAATATCCACTTTTACAGTATACTGTAGGTTTATACCATAGCACTGAGCTCAAACACAGTCCAAACATTGAAGACCCACTAGCATGAGGATTCATGAGTGGCCTGATTCGTCCAGTACCCACCGGGGTACATTGACCCTCTGTCTGCCACATTAAATTATTGTCCTTATATAGGTTTGTGTGTGAAATTTGTGCGCATTTGACTCATTGGCACAAAAAGGATTAAAAAAAACCAAACAAACATGAATACATGTCCCACCTGTCAGTGAAGTGTCAAAGCGTATGCTCATCTGTAACCCGTTGAAGACGAGTCCCGAGTATACTCGGGCAGGTGCCGATGGGAAATACGTGTTGTAGCAAAATCAGTCCGTCCTCCATGGGTTAACGGTCAACTCTAGTCAAGATTCTTCGACTGTGTGTGTACTAATACCGAGATCAGTGATAAAGCTATTTGCAGTATGATATGGGGATTTTCGAAAATATCTGATCCTGGCCAGCCTTCCCACTCTGTATAGTATCCCCACGCTACCGGGTCTTACGGGACTCTTTGAAATTGTGGAGGCTCAAATTCAAGACTTGTCTTCCTTTGCAGACTGAGCAGTATGATGATATTCAAATGAATAAAAAACAGAAGAAAACCCATCATTGATGCATGTACTGGTAAACAAAACATGAATTAAAGGCCACGAATGCAGGGACACCCTTGTGTACATTTTGGGAGTTCCCATGTATGGGTTGATGCTATGGGGACCTGGTATACCGGGTTCCCGGAAAGAATGGGTTCAGAGAAAAGTACTGTCCTGCATACAGTAGAAACCACCAAGGCCTACTGAATGGTTTGTTCTAACACTACTGTGAGTGTCTAGAGGAACTACAGTATATGGAGTATGACGACCGCAGTCACTTGCACATAATTATTTTCACTTTTCTGAACTGGAAGCATTTATTTTGAACTGTAATATTTTCATAGCTTTACATTTACACAATATCAGAGACTGCTGTATTTTACTGCTCTGAAACAGTCTTCGAAGTTGGCATTCCATTAACCCAAACAACATACAAATTCAGCTTCTCTCTGTTTGCAACGGAATAATGTGTGAATGTCTGCAGTCACATAAAATGACAGTGTGCTGGATATGAAATTGTAGTGGAAAGCAGTGCAGGGTCATGGAGCAACATGCCTGTCCAATGTGCAGTTGGTCCTTTCTGCACTGTCCTCTCACTCACTGACATTCAGTGTGTCACCTTTTGATTCTACCACTGCACTGCTCCTATTTGACATGATATTTTGTACCACGGGGTACCAACTACAAATTTGCCATTTGTTGCTCTTTCTGAAATACTGTCTAAAATTTAACATTTTTGGAATAATATTATAACAAATTCATTATCTTCAATGAAATAATATTAATCACATCATAGCAGGGATGAATTGGCATTGGTATCGTTAACATTTGCAACTGATTGACAAATTGCCCTACATCGACGTAAATCAACGGAAGAATTTCATCGTTAACACTTATTGCTAAAATTTAGCCACCATGATAGTGGTGCGTAACTGTACAAGTTAAGAACATGGCATGATGCTCGCACAACTCTGTAACCCGGGATATGACGGTAACCTGGGTTACAGCGTGCAGAATCATTTGCCGCAACAGATTCAACTCATGTGATCACATACATATGTCAAACACATCCTGGCAGACGATTTTTTCAGATGGAACTGATGAAAGGTTTGCAAACTTTCAAATTATTGAAGAGGGACAAAACTATTGACACACAAGATACTATGTTCCATGTACTAGAACAGTCAGCCTGTATGGGAATATGGCCCCCTGTAGGTTGATACAAGTGTACTACAAATTGTTACATATTGCACAAAACTACATACCTATACTCAAATTTGGTATATTGTAATCTGATGTTCAATTTTGAAAGTGCAATAGACTTGTTTTGGTAGAGAGCTTCACAGGGTCTAACTTTTGCCTCTTTTGGAATTTGATAGGGCAACTACTAATCAAGAAAGTGGTTTTAATCTAACATTTCTGTAAAATAGAAATATTTCATGAATTGTAGAATTCAGGTGAGGTTTTTTTTTTTTTGGTGGTTGATGATCTCATACTTTACATGAAAGCTTAAGAAAGAAGTCCCATGACTATGTGTTGGATCTGTGACACTCTGCTGTATCATTCCTGTATGACATAGCTACACATGTATGAAGTGTGCACAGGATAAGAACTTCCAAGTCCAAGGACGGAATTAACTATCAGCTGCATCACCTGCCCAAGACAGTTAACTTTCTCCTTCAGTTTCCGGATACTTGATTGAAGTACGATGAAGAAGTGAAACACAGAGCGATGGATCAGAATCACCATTAAAATTATGAAATTTTGGCTCACAGAATTTATCACTTTCAGTGAGAAATGAAAACAGGTGTAAACGGCCACAAGTCGGTTGTTGGAGCATCGGTCTTTGGACAGATTTCTTGATCAAGAGTGGTTTGATCGCTTTATAATAACATGGCACCCCCACCCTCAATCTCTGATCACCCTCATTTTGATGCACTTGATTTTGAAGTCTGCTAATTAGCACATCACATGTTTTCCATCCTCTTCAAATATGGGAGAGATGTTGTCGGTGCCCCGACTCTTGCCGCGTAATTTGCTCAAGGTTAGGTTCAGTCGTGCGTGCATGCTTGCTTGCAAGAGAAGGAGAGGAAGGGGGCGAAGCGGTGCACATACAGGCAGGGGAGAGAACTGGCTTGGCTGCACGAGGGCAGGCGGAGGGGGGAAAGGACCAAGTCGGGGGACAAGCCCAGCGATCTTCTCCGGCCACCCATTTGCGGGCTAAGTAGTTTCGACAGCCTACAAACGAGGCCAAAGTGCTTGTATCCCCCAGACTTCAATTTGTGGGCTGTGAAGATGGGCCCGGGAGCTGTTCGCCGGAGAAACGGCAGGCGTGTTCGCACTGGGCTCCTGCGAGTGCTTATGAATGATCGAGTGCTTACGATCACGTCTGGTAATGTTTCTGTTGTATAGCACAGGCTGTATGTTCCTGGTGCTAAACATAACCCAGGGTAATTATTTTATCTCCTTGTTATATCACCTGTAGCAAAAGAGCTGTGAGAACTTAAGTCTTGAAAGATGTTTTCTCTTCCAAAGATGGACCAAGTGTGAGTTTATTTAAGACAGCCTGTATTTTGGGGAGACTACTGAAGACAAAAGTGAGGTCATAGCAACTGAAAATGTCTGTAAAATTACTAAATGTGGTGACCAGCACCCCCTCAAAATTGTCATACTGATGTTTTCGTTTTGTTTCGTTCATCTTGTCTTGGAGGCGGAGTGAAATGTTATCCTCCGTTAAGTTCAAATTATGTGGTACAGAGTACATGTACATTTTGTGGTAATATTAATGTGTCATGCACCAAAAAAGAAAAAGAAAAAAGATAAGCATGGCATCATAGAAGGCACAGCCACTTGACTGAGTTGTCCCGTCGTAGATCACATGACCCACGATGAGAGTCCCGCAAAAATTTATCTGTTATGCCTCATTTACTGTGCCTTGACTTTAAATTTTGTTTTTGTTTTTGTTTTTGTTCTGTGATATCATTTGTCATCACTACAGTACCTGAGTAAACTTTGGCAGATCAGCCAAATGTATATAAATAGATCTCTTCTGCAGCAGTTTGAATATGCACTTCTAAGAATTGTCTTGGTTGTGCTCACTCACATACGTAGATGGAATCTGTACTTTACTGTGATAAAGTCTTAGAGAAAGGCAAAGTATCGAAGATGAAACAGGCTGTCTCACATCTGCTATAAACGTCCATATTTTCGTGCAAATAATTTTTTGTGCTGAGCAGATCCAAAACATATTCTCGGGTTTTAGAATTCGCGCTAGCCGAAAGTAGCACGAAATGTGTGAAAATTAATGTACCGCAAAAATTTCACATTTACAGTAGATCGAGTTGTGAGCATCTTGCGCCGTGGCGGAGAGAGAGAGAGGGCAGTGTGAACGCTCAGTTGTTTTTCCCATGGTTCCACGCCAAGTCTGTGACAAGTGTCAAAGGATTTGTCATACTTACGAGAGAGTTCCTCTCGACTCCACCCAGTGGACGTTGCGCCCGCTTCTCTTCCCATTTCGCTCTCTCACCCTCTCGATTCCCCCTACCCCCCTCTCCTTCTTTCTTCCTCCTGCATTTTTCTCTCATTTTGTGCGGAGTGTTCGTCGCCGGAACAGAGCGGAAAATGGAGAGTGACAGAACTGGTGGGCCGAGATGACATTCGTTTTACACGTGTAAAGTTTGCTTTGAGGATTATTGGAACAGGAAGTGGCATATTTGCTCGCCGAAATTGCATACCCTTCAGCTGTCTCTTTCCTTTAGCCCCCCTCCCCCTCCCCCTCCTTCACCCTATCCTCGATCCTGTCCATTACAAGCCAAACGGCCAGGATGTTGCTGTTGATGATGATTTGAGATGGTGTGCTTGTGGGTATGGGGGGAGGGGGGGGGGCAATGAAAGGCATACCTCTGCCCAGTGTCCTGCTACAATCATGTCCAAGCACTTTTTTTTTTCTTAACAGCCAAAGTTAAAAGATTTCTTTTGGATAATCTGAAGTACTTGGAGGAGAGGGGCGGTTGGCCCTTTTGGACCACAACAAGATCATTATCTATGCTCAGTGAATCTATTAGCGATATAGGAAACTTTGATCATTCCGTAAGTAGTGGGCAGCCTGTCCCTCTGGTGAGCTGACTTTGTGCATGCATGGCTTGAGGGCAGGGAGTGATAAGTTATGTTCACACACAGTTGCCAAACTTGAAGTTTAGGTAGAAAATTTAACTGTTGAGCTCCACTCGTGAATACACGAGACGGGTTTACACACGCACCTAAACTTAGATACAACTTACGAGTGAATCCCGCTTGATGATTACACCGGAAGTGCAGAGTCTTCGCTATGACCTTATGCCCATACAAAATAGCGCAGCTGGAGGTTGACTTGGAAGTGAACAAGAATCGAGGTTCACGCTAACTCAGAAGCTTGTTGATTATTGTGTCCAGACAGAGCGAAACTACGAAGGACCTCCCGTGGCTCATAGATAGAGCGTTAACCCTAAGATGTCTTGTGGTTCTACTCATCAACTAAACTTGAAGATTCTACACAGCACTAAACTACATGCTAATAATTGAGAGTTAAGTTTTAGACCTAAACTGGAAGTTTAGGAACAGCGTGTGAACGTAACTATATTTTCAATGCTGGGGGGGGGGGGGGGGGGAGAAGGAGGGATACTGGGAAAAGTATTGGGGTGGGGAGGGAGACAGACATACAGGTAGACAGACAGGGGTTGAGAAGTACAATTATAACAAGTTTGTTGTGAGTTCTAAATTGTCATGAGCACTGTGGTTTGGGCAGGAAGGTATTGTTCTCTGCACCATGTTATTCTCCCTACTCTACAATTTGAGGGATCGTATATAAATGTACACAATCTGTCGCTAGCGATTGGGTCCATGTGCTGAGTGTACAATTATGCTGTGTGCAGACTAGAAATAAATGAGTTGATATTAGCACCCGTTTGCAACATGCGGAATTACACTTTCACGGTTCATTCTTGCACTTCTGGTAATGCAAATTTTCTGTGCAGCAGGCATGGACAAAGTACATAAATATGCGGTAATCATATCTAATTTTCCCCTTTTTATCATGACTAGAATATTCTCACTTCACGATAGAAATGCATTTTCAGAGCATACAGTTGAAATTTCTTTTCCCGACACGTACATGTAGCAGGGTTACTCAGAAAACCTACAAAACTATTGCAGTTTCGGGATAGATACCACTCCGTGTTATTCATGCACATTATGTATAATCAAATAGAGCTTGCGCTGTCCACTGGCACAACGTTGTTGACTCATTGTTATGGAAATTAAAAAAGCACCTCTGCTGTTTGAGTTTTTATAGTTATAGATGCAATAGCGAGAATTTTGAAAGAGGACTTGAATTTGAGTGATGACAGTTTTGAGTATGTACTTTGTACTGCATGTGTATCTGGTATTTACCTGTCTCTCTGTCTGTCTGTCTGTCTGTCTATCTCTTTCTGTCAATATCTCCCTATCTTGTCCTTTATATGTAAGAAGTAGACTGTATAAAGTATGCGTGTATGTATGAGAGACACATTTTCTAGTTTTGAAAGAACAATCTCCATAAGGGTTGACTGAATGACATTCTCCATCGTCCTACTCCCCAAGTCATAATTCATGGCATATATGATATATTTGTTTCTGACACTCTTCAATTGTATTAAGGATTATGATACTATGTGACATGACAGTTTGGCAGAGAACAATGTAAATCAATGGTAATAAGAGATGACTCTGTGAGCATGGATGCTGCATTCCAAATATATCTCCACCCTTTCTCTTGTGTGTTTTATTTTCTTTTTCATTTTTCAAGGGGGTAAATTGAAACCGCAACACACAACAGCTGGGGCCGTCCAACCCCTGTGGCCAGATTGAGGGGTGCCTGAGTGCAAAGTGAAGGATTAGGGGAAAGTTTTCATGCCCGAAGTGCCTAAAATATTTAGAACTGCATGATAGAACTGCAGAGAATGAAATAGTCGATCATTTGTTCCGTGTGTGGATTTCACATTCTTCAGATGTCCCACAGAATTAGAGAGCAAATATCGATTGTGATGGAACAGGTTTGTTGGTATTAATGTGGCTCGAAGATATGCATGATATGCTTCGAAGGTAGATTAAAGCAGGAAACCTCATGTGATATTTCTATGGTTTACGGCAGCACACATCTAGCTTGCCAGATGATAGGGCTGTTTATCCCATAGTGGTACATTGTATGGGTTATGATCTTTTCCATTTCATTGAGAATCTATGCACCTTTCACCTATAAATTCAGTTCATTAAGAATAGTAAGTCTGTTGAAGTATTTAAGAATAATCTCAAGAAGTATTAATTTTAGTTGGCTTACAATAATTGATTATCATTATTTCGTATGTGTCCTGTGCTGTTTCACTCTGTCATTTTCTTTATCTTTAGTACCTGTTTGTAATGTTGTACAGTGTGGATGAATGTCCCCTGAAAATTACTGTTCTATTGCAATTCACAAGCAGTTAACCCATTGAGGACAATTCTGAGTATACTTGGGCAAGTGTCTATGGGAAATGTGTGTTGTAGCAAAATCGCCATCCTCAATGAGTTAATAGGAGAGAGTGCTTGTCAAAATGTGGGATTTCTACAAAAATGCAGGCAGCTTTGCATCTTTAATAAACATAAATAAACAATGTGTAAATCTTTGGTGTGTCTTTATACTGACTGCGCACTATTGTATGAGAGTGACACCATTGACGACATACAACGTACTTATGACTATGTAAAACTCACAGATGATATCAGTGCCCACAAATTATGGTGTACTGAGAATTTAGTTCCTGGAGTATGGAGAATTGTTAGGTTACTGACCAAAATTTGTACTAGCACTTTTGGGTGACTTGCTTAGTGCATCTCATTAGTGCAACCATTTTCCTTTGCCTTACCCTTGCTCCCTAAAAGAAGTAGAAATGCAGGCAGTTTATAAGACTTTAGTAGTCAGTCCAATTCAGTTCAATCTAGTTCAGTTCAATTCATTTCTTTTTATTGTTTCTCATATTCCAAAAAGGGGAAAAAGTATTTGTAGCAATTTGATAAGCATACAGCAATAGTAAAACATTTAAAGGAAGGGATTCACCCAAATTGTATCGTCATAGTTACTATGGTAACATAGTAATTATGATAATACAATTTGGATGAATCGGTGTCATGCAGTAGTATACAATATCCTAGCAGGTGAAAGCCAGAGAAACAGGTTGAAACCCGTGTGGATGAAACAAATCTTATCTGTGTGAGTCGAGATTACTTTAAATTTTTCTTCTCTAATAATGTTTTGCTTGTGTGAATTTGAATCTCACAGGGGGAGAAGTACCTAGTGCTGAAGAATGAATACTTCTACAAAGAATGGATCGAGCCCAAGCATGTCATCATCCGCTCGGCCCAGTCCCAGGCGCCCAAGGCCTCCTGGCCACCTCCGGCCGAGCAGCCAAAGGAGAAGGAGCCCGACCCCGTGCCGCCGGTCCGCCGAAAGAAGAAGAGCCATCACGACCAGAACGGGTCATCAGAAGCAGGCAAGGGCAGCAGCGGTGGGGCAAAGACCAAGGGCGGGGGCAGCCCTCGTCCCACCATCTCTGCCCCCATCTACACGGGCCCCGTGGAGCAGAAGTCAGTCGTCAGTGTGAGTATAGCATCCAGTTTGAGTGACAGTTCGCAGAAATGTGAGTCTATTCTTCGGGTGTCTCCAAGAAACTGGGACGCGCTTGCATTCTATTTCCTTTGAAAGAACATTTGAGTGGTCGGCGGATATCAAAGTAAAGGGCGGCTCCCTGTTTGACACATTAAACCTACATTTCTTCATTTTCCCCCTCTTCCCTTGATCTCGTGAGATATTACTTTGGAACATTAGTGTTTGATAAAGGCGACTGACTTTCATTGCATAAACACACAGATCTCTCATTAATGCACAGTCTACCGACAGCAGGACACAGGGGGAAAAAAATCATACGGAAAGCATGATCTGACATTACTGTGTAGCAATCACTTCAACTCTTCCATGGTATTCGAAAAGCATTGTCATCAGTACTCATTTTGCCAACATCAAAACAAACAGTGTTCACACTGCAATGGAAAGCATTATCTAAATTCCATCCCTTATGAAAATTAGGTGAAGTGATGCTGTCATTAGCTCATGACTGATATAAAAAAGAGATACATATAAAAACATCATGAAAATCATGCTTTTGGTTGATAATGATGCAACTGCAAATTTTCCTTCTTTCAAGTAAAAAAAAAAAACTTAAGTAAAGATTTTGATTGTGGGTTAATGGAGACGTGTATGGCAATGACATAATCTACTCAAGTAATTTGCATATGTGGTTGCTACTTCCTATTTCATGATAACTTGTGAAACTTCTCAATATCTGAACTCTCTGATTTCGGTTCAGTTATGATAAACCTTCAACCAGTCTGAGGGTCTGATTGTTTTCAAAACCCCTTACGATTGAAGCCGATTTGATTGTGGTGTGAAATCGCGGTGTATGGATCTGTCGCAGACCACATTCCATCCACTAGAGAGAAGTTCAGTGAGGATAGAATGTAGCAAGGGAGACCCCACATCGAATCTCGCCAAAGCCTTGATTGGCGCAGCAGTGTTGGGCGTTCTCCCCCGCCGACTGACAGCCGGCTGTCAGTCGAGAGGCGACTGTCAATGATTAACGATCCCAGCGTAGAATAAAACAGGGGAGAACAATGTGCATTCGCGGGAGCATCCAACCAAAACAGGACACACAAGGAAAATGATCAGCGAATGACAAACAACTTGTCATCATTACGTCGCTGAAGGTGATCGTAAATGGTGTTTGTCTCACCCGTGTTCTGTGAATTCTTTAATCGCATTTCTTTTTTTTTATTTGTGCATGTGTTTTTGTGTGTTTGTTTGCTGCCCTCAGGATCAATCATGACCAAACCCACTTTATTTCATCCTCAACAAAAGAGAAAACCGCGACAATAAGCCCTGAATGTTTCAGTCAGAGGCACTAATCCTAAGGTACTTCTCTGATGTAATCTGGGATAAACAAACATTAATTCATTCAACTCTCGTTAATTCACGTCGAGAAACACAATTACGTTATGTACAGAGTAGATTGAGTAGTCCTCGAACACAACCACCCTGTGAATCAGTGTAATAGAGCTGGCCAGGAGATGGCAAGTTAAATGATAGGCAAATAGAAAGGTCGGTTAAATGGATTGATAGATGTAAAGGGTAGATGGATACAGTTAGATGAAAAACAGATACACTTGAAAAGTGCTTGTGAATCCCATTTTTAGAGTTCAAGTTTCATTATTCCCTGACTTCTTGAACTTTGTCTAAGATAGATGTATCTGTTTTTGTTTTATCTTCTGACATCACTTCTGATAGAAAATAAAGGGACATTATAAAAAAAAAAAAAAAAAAAAAAAACTTGTTCCACACAACCATGATGATATGTTATAGATAAATACTGGTATGTATATAGATAGGTACATGTATCTACATATATCCGTGTCTGTACCTATCTGATACGATAAACAGGCATATAGATGTAACAGGGCTCAACACTTCACTTTTTTGTCTCATGTCCCATTTGGGGCCACTTAAATCTATACATCTGAAATTTTGGTGGCCCCAAAAAGATATGTAGTGGTCCAAAATAAAGGCTTTACAATCCATTTTGAATCTCAGTTGCCCAATCAGGCTACCAAACAGATAAATTTGGCAGCCTAACACCAATTTTGAGTGGCCCTGGGCCACCAGGCCACTGCTAATGTTGAGCACTGTATACACTGTATACATATGAAGAGTTTGTTTGCAAAAACCGATAAGTCCATATTTGCCAAACGGAGATATTTGCGATTAAAGGTCAAGAAAAATAAAGAGAATAATAAGAAAATTTTTGCTTCTTTTGACCATAACTTCAAAAATGTACTTTTATATGTAGTGACAAATATATCATTTAAAAGGTATTATTTTGTACTTTATGACAGAGACCGTACTTCAAAATCTTCAAAAATGGACTTATTGGTTTTTGCAAACAAACTCTTCATGTATGTATATAATATACACATAAACTGACGAATCCAAAGATGGATGAGTACCTAGATTGGTAGAGATTTGAAGTGCGGGCATTAGTCTACCAAAGCTTATTTCATAGCTCATTAATTGAGACTCTGCTTGGACGATGTGGCCAAATAGAGCGAAACCAAGTGGGTCCCTCTCTTTCTCTTTCCACGGACCATTATCGTTCAGAGAGGGGCGTTTCGAAAGTTATCCACAGAGGGGGATCGGAAATACTGCCTTAAATACCTGCCTAATCACCCATTCCTTCCTCTCTCCATTATAGACTCCTTGATTTCCTCTCCATTAAATGGACAGAAATATTGCTGCCAGTTAATGTCCTCTTTTGTTTATGTTTTGGTCTTTTGTTTTTTGTTTTGTTTTGTTTTGTTTGTTGTTGTTGTTGTTGTTTTTTTTTTTTTGGGGGGGGGGGCTCATCTCAAATCTTTTGACCTCTATGTGATGACAAAGTCTGTATCCAATATTTGGGCCATTTTACATTGTACCTCATGTTTTCTCTGTGTGGCCAAAACAGAGAACATAAATCACATATCTTTTTATTTTTTTTGTTATTGTTGTTTTTTGTTGAATGGTCTGACCCAAAGTTGTGAAAAACAACTAATTCATCAAAAATTTGACATCACACTCATTTGATCCGTTGTTACATCATTCATGTATGGATCAGGGAGTTGTAAACATTGAATGTGATGTAGTCACTGCTTGGGGAATTTGGGGGGGGGGGGCATAGATGAGGTAGACACGTGTGACACGTGCATGAATACACAATTTAGGGCAAAGAAAGGATTAAGTGATATGTTTCGTACATAGCCAACATTGTAGTTTGATGCAGTCTGACGTATTTCCTGATCCAATCAAAATCATGACCTTTTTGTTCAAGGGCAAACATCAAGAATACCACCGCATGAAGAAAAAAAGCCAAATAATATACAGGTATATTGAAAATCCAAAATATACTGTTTAAATATTGATATCTCTCAAAAGCAACGTCTTTCAAGTTCTCTCAGATTTTTTAACCTCTCTAGATGTGTGGGAGTGGCTGTTTTTAGTTAATAAAAGGTACGCTTTTCTGATAAATGTTGTTGAGAGTCAACTTTATGATATGGCTTCCTTGAAGAAGGAAAGAAATAGAAAAGCAAAATGGTAACCATTCCCGACAACATCAGTGGTCCAATTGGACCATATTTGACGAGATATTTTGTTTTAGTTTTCTTGCCCACCGTGATACTTTCTAGCCTTAGTTCAGTGGGCCAATGGGGATAAAGTGCCTCGGGTTCGTAATAAAAAAAAAAAAAATACAAATGTACGTGCAGTATGTGAAGAGTTTAATGTAAAAACCAATAAATGCCACTTACAAATTTTGTTGTTGTTGTTGTTGTAAGGTCATCATCAAATAGAGAAAAATCAAATCTTTTCAATGATACTGTACTTGTTGCATTACCAGAAAATTATAAAAATTATAAAAATTATCACACATGTTGTTATTATTATTTTTATTTTTCAGCAGCTTCAATCTCTAATGCCGCAAGTTTGAATTGTCTTTTTAAGTTAAACTCTTCATAATGTTCATGAGGGTTTTATGATTATAGAGTCTATTCCAATACCCGTATCCATCTCACCAAAGGACCATTGTTTTGCTTGCTTTCTGCATCACTCCTCTTTTCCTCCAATCTCCCCATCTCAGACCGTGGCCGGTGAGAAGGTGATCGAGGAGCTGAGCCAGATCGAGGGGGTCAAGGACGCCAAGGAGATCTTCGAGCAGGAGTCCCGGCTCCAGGCGCCGAGTCCCGTGATCAAGCCACAGGCCTCTTCCCCATCCTCCTCCTCCTCCTCCCCACCTCAGGCCTCCGCACCCCCGTCCACCTCCGACTCTGCCCCGACCCCGACTCCATCGGAGGGCCTGGCATCCGTAGTGGCGCCTGCTGCAGCTGTAGCTGCTACTGCCGCTGTCCAGATACAGGTAGAGTGTAGGGTATTAATAGTCTACTTGAAATTGCATTTTTCTAGAACAATGTCTGACCCACACATGTTCAGGAAAGAAAGTTAGAGGGGCAGGGGAGGGGGGGGGGGGGAGAGGGATATCATTTTGACGATTTAACCCTTGCTATGACCAAACAGTTGTGAAGCTTATGTGAGGGCTGTACCACTGAATGTTATGTCATACCTCTTTGGGACCTGTCTGTGAATGTCAGGTTTTGAAATAGAATGAAACTCCATGAGATTCTTGGGCAAGACAGTTACTTTATTATAAGGAGAGCTTGCTTTTATGTCACTGTTCTGTACAGTGGGAGTCCAGTGTCATGTATTCCTTTGCCGTGAAACTTTTCTCGCACTGCAAACTTTGCCCTATATCAAGGGACAGATGCATGGACCAGAGCATGCATCTGCAACTTGTTTCACAATTGGTTGAATTTGTGATCTGAAACCACATTAACTAGATGCCAAAGAATTATTACATTGTATCACTTTTCAAGTTGAATGCTCATTTAGGGCAGGTTTCATTTCCACAAAGTTGGATGTAAGTGATAATGTACAGTATGTTTTGCCGTGGTTTTATGTTTCTGAAAGATATATCCTGAACTGTCACTCATGTTTTTATCATTTCATCATCTAGCCAGTGTATATGCATGGACTAATATCTCCTCTGTTACTCTACGTACTAAATATCTGTCAGTTGGGACACGGTAAGAGATTAGTGGTCACGCATCCAATTGTACGGATGGACAAAGCATTTGTGCTTTCCTAGTGCTTAAAACTCATGTATGTTCTTAAGATCGTGCTTCATAAACAAAAGTTCTGTGCTTTTTTGTGTATTGCGTTAGATAACCGATGAGGATGCAAAAGAAACGGAACCCAAAGAGGAGGAGGCTGCCACGGCAATGGAAGGCGTGCAGGAGGGCGGAGAGAAGGCGGAGCCCGAGAAGGCGGAGCCTGTGCAGGGGGCGGAGGCTGCGGCCCAGAGCAGACCCGTCTCCACCGTCACATTAGTAGAGGTATGAGAGGGTGAACGCGATTGACTGGGGCAAGTTAGCACTGGCCTGTATCTGCAAAGCATAAGCATGTTCACACCTGTGCACTGCAGTTGAAGACTGATGCCCTCTTTTTTGCCTTTTATATTTACGGGTTGCTTGCATTCAGGCTGGCACGAGTGCTAACGCAATTTAATCTACTCTATTTGTCTCATTTTCCTCTCTCTGGCTCTGTTCATCTGTGCCAAGAGATCTGGCAGATATCGGTACCAGCAATCTAATGTAAGTCTCAGGAAGAAAGGTTTAGTGAACTTGGACAGCGGGAAGTAGATTGATTATTACAAGCTTCTTCAATGTTTTAGCAAAATTTTCACAAACTGAAAAGAATAAAAAAATAGGACCTGTTTAAAGAGTTAGGTTGCTTCTGAATACTGTGGTCACTCGTTTCTTTACACTTGGCCATGCATTTCATCAGATAGTTAGACTGTGTCCAGCCAATATTGCCATTATGGTCACAAATGTTAGCTTTGCACAAAGTCAGTAACAGAATCTCATAAAAGAATAAAGATTGCATTGTTTTTTTCTTGTGAATTTGAGCAAAGAACATTTTGTGTTTTCAGTCCAGTATACATTGTTATCTAGTGACGGGATCTTACAGAGTTCCACCTGGGCTTCCAAATGTGAAACTTAAAGGTAGGGGATACCTTATACAGACCTCCCAAAATGCAGCAAAACATTAAATATGAACCTCAGGGGACTTGTTTAGGCCACTGCTGAGAAATTTGGAAGTCAACAGTTATCTGCAATTTGAATAATGCACAAAACTCAACTACTCAGTAGTTCTGTGTGTCAGCCACACTTAAGCCTTTTTGTTGCAGTCTTCTGTATCTTTTATCTATAAACACAAATCTAAAAGTATAAGAGCTGATGTAATAACATATAGAGTGTGTGGCAAGAATGTATATAGAAATGTTTGTAAGTTTTGATGAACTTTCTTCACAAAATATACATGATGGACACACATGCAGTGCATGGGTCTGCAAAGGTAGCCTAGTAATGTACTGGAATTTACGGTGAGCCCCCCAAAAAATTCAATTCAAAATCTAACCATCAATAAAAATGTACTAAATGTTACCTTCCACTTTCAATACTTTATGGGAGTTTCTAAAATGATACTCTCTTCAACATACCACTGTATTTATACAACTCTTCATTTAAGGCATGCAAATGGGATTCCCTACCTTTAATGATCACTTGCTATCAACATTCTGAAAAAATCCTTTAAGTTCTGAATTGTGATCGGTCGACTCCTAGTTCTTTTTGCCTGCTATTGCTTAGGACTACAGAAGTTTATACTGTTATATCCAGACACTTATAAATTGGGGTTGCAACATGGCCAGTATTTGATCTCAGTCGTATCATGATTTGAAATGGATTCAGCATTCTAGTCTTGCATCAAGTCGCCAAAAGGAATGGAAGTGTAAGTTTGAAGAATGAGGGAGGTGAGACAGACCGTGGTGTTGGTGTATAACTTAAAAAGTAGCCACATAATGCTGTCAATTTAGCTTAAATGATCCCCCCCCCAAAAAAAAAACAACAACAACAAACAAACAAACAAAAAACCCAACCCCCCCCCCAAAAAAAAACAAAAAAAAAAAAAAAAAACACACACAAAACAAAACAAAACAAAACAAAAAATGTCTCAGAAAGTAAAAAAGAAAAAAAAAATTGGGAATGATTGTTTTAATCTTACTTCTTGCACCTCTTTGCACCTGACAAACTAACATCACCTGCTACCAATCTGCATTGTTATCCAGCAGGTAAGGCACTCGCCGGTATGAAATCTCTCATCCCGCAGCGCTATCGCGCATGTCTTGCATGTCATGATCTGCATGTTGATTTTTATAACTGCCTAGTAAACAGGGAGTACAGGTTCTGTGCATCATCAACCTGGGGGGAAAGTGTTAGCTCTAGCAGAGTTTAACACAGTCATCAACCTCTTGGGTGATTGATGCGCGATGTGCACTGCATATGACACCATGCATGCTTTGCATATATATATGCATCTACTAGTATATCATTTTGAGATTTTCCTATGACATTTATATTGCACGTCAAATACGAACATGGATAAGGGTTGTAAATAATGATATTGTTTACATTATCCAATTCTGCCCTTTTCAGATGTAAAGTCAGTTCAGCAATAGTACTCAGCCAAGCATTTGGTGTGTGTTCAGTGTTCAGTAACACTGATTATCTCAAACAGGGTGGGACGTTGAATAGATGGCTTTTCAATAATTCAGATGAAAACAGAAAAATTTGCAGTT